>NW_024870723.1:1800000-2075000 GCF_019054845.1 Dipodomys spectabilis | reverse complement strand
TGGGGGGGGCAGAGAATTTGATAAGATTGCTAGATCTTTCATTTTTTAAGAGAAATATATCATGTGTTATTTCTTGATCATTCTATCTAGCCAACCAGTGAACATTCCTTATTCACTCTCATTACGTGCTGAGTTCTGAGCCCTTTGCCCAAAGCACTGTCTTCAAAGGTGTCAATTTCATATGACCTTCCTTATTTTTTTCAGTATCTTTTTAAAAAAATTGTCAAAGCTAGGCAGTGGTGACTCACTCCTATAATCCTAACTACTCAGGAGACTGAGATCTGAGGATTGTAGTTCAAAGCCAGCCCAGGTAGCCAGGTAGACAAATTCAAATTCAAGAGACTCTTATCTCCAATTTAGCCACCAAAAAGCTGGAAGTAGAGCTGTGGAAGTAGAGTGCAGCTTCTAGCAAATTATATATATATATATATATATATATATATATATATATATATATATATACACACACACACACACACACACACACACACACACACACACACATATATACATATATATATATATATGAAACAGCACCTTAGTCCTGAGTTCAAGCCCCAGTATAGTCACAAAACAAAATTAATGAAAAGCACTCTCTCCAGGTATCAAAATGCCTGAAACTCAGGCATACACAATAGTACGTGGAATTTTAAGGGTATTCAGAATCATCATTCCAAATTCTGCACACCTCTCAGAATCCCATTCAACCATGACATTCTCTGCAGCATTATGGACCCTACTTGGGTATCTCAAAGTATCTCACAAGTGATATATTGTTTTAGGTGCTTAATAAAGGGGCAATGCTTCCTTCAGTCAGTCATGTAAAAGGGAATGCCCTAAACCTTCAAAAAATCAAGTAAGATGTCACAATTCTGTACATACCTGACCGGAATCCAGAATATTTGCTGTATAATTGCTGCTATGTGTAGTTTTTTTATGCAAGTTCCTTCCTTACTTATGCTGGATTTAGAGTCATCAATATTTCCAGCAAGAATGCTTCTGAGCTCTTCAATCTCTTCTGTTCTGATGTTCTAGAACTTTCTTCTAAGCCGTTCTCTCTCTGGCTTCTAAAATGTGTTTTTTTTTTCCTCCAAAATGCTAGACTCTTGCCACTTCCATATCCCTAATGCCTAGGGGGATTCTCCATGCTTTCTATATAAATCTTTTCTTTCCTTTCTTTTTCTTTTTTCTTTTTTGTCATGGGGCTTGAACTCTGGGCCTGGGCGCTTTCCTTCAGCTCTTCAGATCAAGGCAAGTGCTCTACCACTAGAGCCACAGTGCCACTTCCAACACCTGTTCCTTTCTAGCCAACAGTTCCTCCTTCCCTCCCTCCCTTCCTTCATTTCCTTCCTCCCTCTCTTTCTCCCTCCCTCCATTCCTTCCTTCCTTCCTTTCTTCCTTTCTTCCTTCCTTCCTTCCTTTCTTCCTTCCTTCCCTCCCTCCCTTCTTCCTTCCTTCCTTCCTTTGGAAGTACTTGGAATTTAACTCAAGGTTTCACTTTTGCCTGATAAGCAGTCTACCCCCTTAATTATACCCTCAGTCTTTTGTTATTACTTTGCTTTTTAGATAGGGTGTCATGCATTTGCCTGGGCTAGATTCAAACTATGAATGATCTTCCTCTCTACTTCCCATGTAGCTGAGATTACAGGCATGATCCAGCACTCCTGGCTTTAGGGTTCTACCAACTTCAGAGGGTATCACCCCCTTGCTTGCTAAGTATCTAAGATTACAGGCAGGTACCACTATATCTGGCCTCATCTATCCTCCTTAAGGTGAAGTAGCTGGTATTGGAGAAACATAGACCTGGGCTACAATATAAACCCTACCATTCCTATAGTAGCCTTTGACTAGTTCTTTAAACTTTGAGGCTCAGTTTCCTCCTCTGAAAAATGTAAATATTGTTAACACTTACCTCGTTGGGCTTACACAACCATAATCACACACAGGTGAGCTAGGTGTACCAGTTCCTGGTGTGAATTTCTTTACCCTCTCCTCCTCCCACTTGCCTCCATGCCTCTCTCTGTTTTCTTTATTTTTGGAAGATTTAGAAAGTCTTGAAAAAATTACTGTCATTTTTATCCATACATTTTTTTTCTTGACTGGACAGTCAAGATATTTAAATAGCGACAATTCACACACACACACACACACACACACACACACACACACACACACACACACACACACACACACACACACACACACAAAACCAGGACCACAAATACAACCTGTGTGTCTAACCCAGGGTGTCTGAGATCCAGGAAGAGGCCAGGAAGCAGAGTCTAGTTTTCTCACACAGACAGAGAGAAGCCGCACTGAAGTAAAGGGCCCAAGATACCTTTTAACTGTGCAGGATGGCGGCACTGGAAGGAGCATCTGCTGCCGAAAGTGGTACCCTCCAGGCAGGAGAAAGTGGCGGCGTAGACATGATGGTGGTCCGGCATGCCACAGTCCACAGGCTCACATGCCACCTGCTTGTTCCACTTTCCCTCTGTGCAGGTCACCGTGACGCTGGGTCCCGTCTGAAAGGCAGAGGCAGGCACAGTGAGAGATGGCAGAATGGTCCACCAGTGTGAGACACATCCTTCTCCTCTGGGAAGAATCTCAGTCTCATGCAGACACCAGGAGACCAAAATTTACAGTGTTCAGTGTTAGCTCATGTCTAATAATCTCAACAACAGCAAGAATTAGATATTTCAGTTTCCACTAAGTTTAAGAGACATTGTAATCAACCTCTGGATTACTCGTCTGAAAAAAGGATAAGGGGATTTAAGCCCAAAGACAGTGCTCCTAACGTAATCTACAAAACCTTCCAGATCAGTATTTCTACTTTACTGATGACCATCTTGAGATTCAGAAACCTCACAGGGCATGTTTGACTTCTTTTGCAAAACAGAGTCTGAAACATGGCTACACAGTAGGACTCCAGAGGTCTAGGCCTTCCTTCCTTCCTTCCTTCCTTCCTTCCTTCCTTCCTTCCTTCCTTCCTTCCTTCCTTCCTTCTTTCCTTCCCTCCCTCCCTCCCTCCTTCCTTCCCTCCTTTTCTCTTTCTTCTTCATTCACTCCTTTCCCCTCTCCCTCTCCCTCTCTTCCTACTTTTCTTCCTTTTGGCAGTACTGGCATTTGAACTCAGGGCCTCATATTGCTAGACAAGATCCCTGTCATGTGAGCCACACCCCCAGTCTACCTGTTGGAATGTTTGGGAGACAGCAGGGCATTGCCTGGGATATAGGAGACCTGGATGTTTGCCTCTTATGTTATAAGACCTTGGGTAGTCTATTCTCTTGAATTCTCCCATTGGCAAAATGAATAGATTGAACCCAAGTCTTGTTCTATAAAGAATTCCATATTCTGAGATCCAATGGCTCAGTAGCCAAGAAAGACATGATGAAAAATATTTTTTAAAAAAACTATCTATGAAAACTAAAAAGTTCAACAAAGATCTGAACTGAAGATATTAGGGTGGTGTAGATGGAAGGGTGGGGCTATCCTTGGGTGAGCCAAGTGAACAACTGTCATTGGCAGCCTAGAGGCTTCCATTCAAGGAAGAAGCTGCCAAATCCCACAGGACTGAAGGATGCCAAATGTTGATCTGGTATTTTAAGAGCAAAAGACATTTTCCTTTCCTAAGCACACATCAAAGGGTGTATAGAGGCCTCTCCCTGCCAAAACGACCTAATTGTTCCCATAGAAGTTCAGACCTGCCGTGGCTGACACACAGAAGTAGATTTCTAAGACAAGGAAGTGCAGAAGCTCTGTACACATAGGTGTTCCCAGAAATACATAATGTTTCCTGTGTGATTGCATCAGAGTCTGCCGGGGAGGCCCTGGAAAGTGCTACATCTATCGACAGCTCTGTAATCTTCAAATGCCAGAGCTGGAAGGAGCCTTGCCTGTCTCCTTATCCCCCTCTCCTCGCCCTACCTGAGATTCCCAAAGCAACACACCTGGCTGCAGCAACTTCCTGCCACATCACTCAAAACCCAACCCACTACCACTCATTTCATGCAGGAAATACCCTATCTTCCATGAGCTCTGTCAGTGACCTCTGATGGCTTTCTCTGATGCCTGACTTACAGGTAGACTCAAATCCACACCATGTGGAGAGAAGAAGGGCCTCTGCAGAGCATGGCCTGATCATGGCAAATCCTTCAGCCATCCTCTGCTACCCTAACAGTAATTCCCAGACTTCCTGACTAAGCTGGCCCAGCACCAGCAGACAAAGAATTGACTCTCTGGACTCATAACTCGGGTGACTTGAGAAAGAAAGAAAAATCTCTGTCTGGGGAACTCTCACCAATAGCTTTCCACTTATTATTCCCACATGTGCCAGAGCAGATCTCTCTCCCTGTCCCCAGCACACACTACTCTCTGCCTATCTACCTGCTGGGCAATTTTTATACCACTTCTTCCAGAGCATTTTCCTTAAGTCCTCCTGTGTTTCTACATCCCAATACAGGTCTCTTTATAGTATTTGTCATTATTTGTGAGTCCCCTCTCCCCACCGGCCACACAACAGACTGAGAAGAGTGACTCAAGTTGTTTTGTTCCCCAGTCTAGGGCTTGAATTCAGGGCCTCACACTCAGTCTGCTTTCTTGCTCATGGCAGGCACCCAGCCTCGCCTTTCAGTTGTTAATTGGAGATCTGAGATGATGGCTGACATCTCTTCTGCTTAGGTTGGATTTGTATTACAATTGTCTGGATCTCAGCCCCTTGAATATGAGCCACCAGCATCCCCACTTCAGTCTGTTTTAATGACTTCTGTATCTCTAGGACCAAGTACAACTTCTGATTTATGGTGAATAGATGCAATGAATGAATGAACAAATCAATCAACATCTCATTCACTCGTTCCTAAAGCAGGCTGTTTCATTACAGCAATGATCTGAGTGCAACAGCTTCATTCTGACATGTTCGGCCCGTAGCCTTGTAGACTTGCAAGCTACACAAACATAATGATGTGTGCTATGGAATGCTTTTCTGCACAGGAAGGTTGGTTTGTTGGTTCCTTGATTCGTTAATTCATTGGTATAAATAGGCAATAGATAATAGGCAATAATCTAGCTAGCTAGATTAGATATAGATAGATAGAAGAATGCATGTTATACACAGATAGAAGAGAGGAAAAATATGTAACTCATCTACTCTGTGTGTCCTGCACTATTTTCAGGGCCAGGACTTCAGCAGAGTACCTGTTGCACAACTTTCCCTGGCTGGAAATGCTCTGCTCAGCACTCACACACACCTGGCTCTTGATCAGCTCATCATCCCGCTGTATCTGCAGCACATAGCCCGTCTGGCAGCTCACAGTGCATTGGGCACCATGATAGCGATCGCTGCTGGAGCAATTGAGAGAAGAGTTCTTCACAACCAGCTCCGGACAATCTATGGTCTCACAAGCAAAGTGTACACAGCTGGGGAAGAAGAAATGAGAAGGTAAGAAGGGGATTGCTCACAGAACAGCTTCACACGACCTGGAAGATAAAAGCTGAGCCTCTTCCCAAAATTTCAGGAGGTTAAGGCTGAAGGAGAGAAAGGGGTATGGGTTGAGGTAAAGAAATAGGATTGTGAAAACTGGGAGAGAGTGACGGAATGATCAAGATACATGGTACTCATAAACTGACACGCTGAATCGCAAACCTTTTATACAACAACGTTAAGATAATAGCAAACAAATATATGAGAAATGAATAGGAAAACTCTGGAGAATGTGACTAAGGGCTGTCTTGAAGAGCACAAGTTACAGAGACTGATTTCACATGCTCCCACTTGAAAACTTTGTTTGTTATCAAGTTTCCAACCTTGCAGAGCCTCAGTGTTTCCATTTGTGAAACAGGGATCATTATAATTACAGAAAGCATTTATTGAGTTTCCTAGTAGTAAGACACTAGATCGACTGACAACCTCTTTGTATTTGGTTGGAATACCTATTTTTGTTTTGTTTTTTGTTTTTTTTTTTGGTCCGGTCGTGGGGCCTGAACTCTGGGCCTGGGCACTGTCCCTGAGCTCTTCAGCTCAAGGCTAGCACTCTACCACTTGAGCCACAGCGCCATTTCCGGCTTTTTTCTTTTTGCTTATGTGGTGCTGTGGAATCGAACCCAGGGCCTTGAGCATGCAAGGCAAGCGCTCTAGCACTGAGCCACCTTCCCAGCCCGGAATACCTATTTTTGGAGGGTCATGGACAGAATTAAATAAGTTAATTCAAGAAGTGAACATAGCAGAATTCCCAACACATACTGAGCACTCATTGGTTAGTAGCAATTTGCATGTGTGTACCAGTTCTGGCGCTTGAACTCAGTGGCTGGGCATTATCCTGAACATTTTTGCGCAAGGCTAGCACTTCACCATTTGAGCCACAGCTCCACTTCCGGCATTGTTGGTGGTTAGTTGGAAGTAAGAGTCTCATGGACTTTCCTGTCTGGGCTGGCTTCAAACCACAATTATCATATTTCAGCATCTTGAGTAGCTAGGATTACAGACATGAGCCACCAACACCCAGCTGGTAGCTAGTATTATAAATATATCAACACTCTATTAACTACCAGCTGTGTGACTTTCAGTTAGCATATTACCTCTGTATGCAGCATGGTACCTTTACATTTATCTTACTTTACAGAGGCATAGGATTCAACAGAAGTAAAGATAGAAGTCTTTCATTTCTGTAGAGTCTCTTGTGTATCATGCCGATCTGGATTCAGTATGTTCTTTAAGTTGGGGCCAAATGTACATTTCTCCAGAAAACTTTCCCGTATGTCCCCAGGTAAGATTCTTTACAAGCATCCTCCCCTCCTTCTTCTAACACTGCTGCCTCATCCACATCATTGAAAGCCCAGGGTATGGGTGTCTCTAGCAGGTACTGAAATGCATGGTAATCTTTGCAGATGCATGTAGAAATGAGAGAACACCCCTGTGCAGGGATGATCTATTCTCCTTGTAGTTATGCAAACACTCAGTGGTGTTCCCAACTACTGAATGCTTACATCCATGAGCTCACTCCATTCTCACAATAAACCTATGAGCTAAGTGTTACTCATTTTACAGTAGGAAAAATTGAGAACTGGCAAGATTAAGTTACCTGTTTAAGTTCCCACCCAGATGTGTGACCCTAAAAACTCTGCCCTATAGCCCTCACTAAAACATTATGGAGGGCAGAGATGCCTGATTCATCCTGATGTGCTTCCCTAGGTAATTAGAAATACCTTGCATACAGAAATAAATGCTGGTTGTACCTGACTCTGACTCCTAAGCATGTCACACAAGTAGGGCAGGGGAATCTTACTTTGACTTTTGCCCACTGACCTTGTCCATCTCCCCTTTGCCCCCTCCCCCACCCTCATCCCTAATTCCTGGCCTATCAGATGCACAAATGGCTGGATTTGCATCCAGTTCTTCAAGATTTCTAACAGGATACAGGGAGAAAATTTTGAGCAAATTCGCTTGAGAAGATATCACTATTTTTTTTTTTTTTTTTGCTCCTGTTTCATGATGTAACACTAAGGGCTTTTGGGGGTGGCAATTGCTACTTATCCCCAACATGCTACCTACTGGTCCAAAATACAGTGAGCAGTAAAGCGGGGAGGTTGACAAACTAGGAGCCTCCAGAACATATCACTAACTAAATGCAATTTCTAACTACTTCTAGAGGGCAAGCATTTAATGCAAGCTTTAGAGCTTTCCTGATGTAGCTTTATATATGCACTCTTCCAAAATGCAGGGCAGTTGGCCTTCAGTCACATCTGCTGAGCTCTTATCTGCCATTCCTTTACCTCTAGAAACTGCAGAACTATGCCATGTGGAGACCTCGAAGCAGATATGAACGTAGAGTCAACCCACGAGCTACACCAAACAATGCACCACTCACGTGGTGCGAGGGCTGGTTCCAATTTAAATAGATTTACTCTGTAAGTGACCACCTTCCGAGCTCAGTTCCCTCTGACTTGTGCCTTATAGATTGGGCATTATAACTCTGCCCTCTCCAAAGGGGCAGAGCTCTTATCCCAGGAGGACCCATGAGGGATGGGGGGATAAAGACTTTCTTTGCTTGCCTCAGAGACCATTGAGGTAAAAAAAAAATGGCATCTTCCTCTCTGTTCTGTGCACACTGAAACTGTTTTTTCATAGGAAAATTAGAAAAATAGAGACACCTTGCTTCTCAGAAATGGAACTAGAGCTTATCATTTTGGAGAAATCTGGGATTCAGCTACAGCTCTGCCACTGATTAGTTGTTGAACCTTGAAATTTTTGTAACACCTCGTTGTCCTAGCTTTCTCATCAGCAAGGTAGAAGAAATAAAATAATACTCTCTGAATTGTAACAGGTTGAAATGCCATCCATCCATTCATTTACCTACTGGACACATCTTAACTGGGAGCTCACTGTTGTGTGGAGGGGTGGTGAGGAACAAGTAAGATGCTCTCTACTTATGGAGGAACATGTTCTAAGGGAAACGAATCAACAAGAGCATTTCAGATGGTGATGGACCCATTGCAACAATGAGATGTACAATACGTTATGTCAAAAAACGAACTTTACAACTTTGGTGCGGGGGGGGGGGGGGGGGGGGCGGGGCACGGGATGGGAAGGGCTGGAAGGGGAAACAAAGGAGGAGGCAACAATGCTTGATAAGAAATGTACTCATTACTTTGCTCATGTAATTGTAACCTCTCTGTATGGTATTTTCACAATAAAAAAAGATAAAACATGGTTATGGAATCAAGGGGAAATTATAAAAGGAAATTGCTTGGGAAAGGCAGGAGAATTTTTATTTGAAAAGATCCATCAGGAAGGGATCACTCACTGACCTAAGACTTAAAGGGATCAAACTTCCAAAGGATTGAGGAAGAATGGTTCCCTGGCAGATGGAGGAGCGAGGACAAGGTGGTGCACGGTGTGTTTGTAGCACAGAAAGGTCCGTGCGTGAGAAAGAATGATCTGCGAAAAAGTAGTCTGCCCCTCACTCTCTCTCTGGTACAGAGGAAAATATTTCCTCATCACAGGAAGTACCTGACCAAATGATTCTATAATCACACCAGGATTTGATCCATTTTCTTTATTGCAGACATTCCACAGTGATTTGAATATTTGAATGCACGCTGAAAATGATCTGAAGGAGCTGAGGGGAAATTCGTTTTCTGAACTCTGCCAGCCTTTTTCCCCCCTTAGAACTAGTGTTTTCTACGACGTGCTTTGGGGAGTGAGGCATCCCTGGTTATTTGGCATCTCTGCCTGCACCTGTTTGTTTTTTTTTTTTTTTTTGTTTTTGGCTTATTGATAGGAAGAAAAGGAAAAAAAGGAGCTAATATGTCTCAGGCATGAGCCACCCTGTTTCACCTATACCACCCTATTTGCAACCATGAAATAACTTCTTGATGTAGTAATATTATCAGTGTTTGGGTGTTTCAGACTAAGAGTTCTAGACTGTTTGCCCAAGGGCACTCAGCTTGAATAGAATGCTGATAGAGATTAGTCTGTACGCTCCCGAAGTCCTTGTTCTTCCCTTTGCTATCTTGCTGGTTGGAAACCTTTGTATGAATACACTGTCTGAAAATGATGAAGACAGCCCGAACTGACCCTCTGACCTAAATCCTGATACACTCCTGTCATTCATATCTGAAATACAAAACAGAAGTAAGGAAAACAAAACAAAAGACAAGGCTCTAGTTCACTATTTTTTTTTAACTAGGGGAAGGATTTCATATCAGCGATGGACTGTTCATAAAAATTACAAAAGAAGGGAACAATTAAGGCAAGTCTTTGAAGGTAGAAGGGTGATTTGTTGGGTGGATTTGGGCAAGAGACACAAGTAACTGCATCTATCAAATTCTCACACCTAGGCAGAGATGGAAATCCTCACAGAAGCAGAGTTAGATGCTTTAGTATTTTAATTTTCTTCTTTGTAAATATATGTGTGTGTGTGTGTGTGTGTGTGTGTGTGTGTGTGTGTGTGTGTGTGGTGTAATGTGTGTGTATGTTCATGTATGTATATACATATATATGTATATATAATTATCTTTAGTTGTACAAACAGATTTCAATGTATGAGTACAAAGCACCTTGATCAAGGTCACCCTGCTTCTTCATTCTACCTCATCTATCTCAACATCCTTCATAACTTCAAGTGATCTGGCTCCAGTTTCACATATGTGCATTGAATATTATGGTTATAGGTACCCACCATTCCTCTCTCACACCCCAGTAATCAGTGAGGAGGAAGAGGAGGTAGAAGGATCAAAGTTCAAGACCAGCCTCTCCTACTTCTTTCCTTTGGATATGTATTTCTGTTTAAAAATAAAACCCGTATGCTTATTTACTTATAGATTCCACTTTCTACAGGAAAGTATTATGTGATCCCATCACCAATCTCCCAAACACTGAAATGGAGACTAACCACGTGTACAGAGGACATCTGGACCCTACTGGGATCAGGGCAAAGCAGAGGTTGAAGGGCTAGTGGGGACTTCCATTTGACCCACAACTTAACTTTTGTGGCATGCTGCTTTAGCTGCAATTATGCCATGGAGAAGTAGAGATAATAACAGGCAGGCTGTTTATAAGTCTTTCTGGGATATTCAGATGGAGACAACAAAGAAAAAGCTACAAAAAAGAGGTTTTTGTTCAACATTGGAAAAGGAAAGGAAAACTGTCCTGGTCATCAGCTCTATAGAACCACTCAGGAAGTGAGAATGAAAAAGAGGTAGCATGATAGGACCTCAGTTTTCTGCCCAGAAAGTTACTAAGTAAAATCTGATCCTCTCCTGGACTTTCACGAGCCAACATCAGAGATGTGCTGCAGAGGCAAGGCTTTGAAGAGTGTGAGGTGCAAATTCAGCAAATCCTGCAGAGTCCAGGCAGTTATGTTGAATGACAATGTGAGTTGGGTAGCTTCTGACCGTGGCAACAACAATACTCTGCTCTAGTTCCAGGTTGTCCTACTGCTTTCAAATCTTCTGATTTCTTCGAAGAGTTCCAGGAAGAGTTCTGGTGCTTACTAGGAAATCTTCTGATATTTAAATGCTACCAACTAATTAAAGGCCTAAATCAGGCCTAATCTGCTCTATGAGATATCAGACCCGTAAAGAAATGGAGTCCTAAGAACCACATTCAAAAGCTGGTTTGGCCTCTAACTTGATGGATGATTGCAGGAAATCCATTTCCTTTACTTTGTCATTGAGTTTCCCAATGACTAAGGATGCAGAATTAGGGAATCTGGAAGTCTCAACTCCCAGGTTTGTTATGTTTTATGAAAACAAACAGCAGAGAGACATGATTTCAGAAATCTATGGAATGGGAAAAATCAGATTTGATAAAGATACAGAGTCACAAGAACTTTGGCGGATGGCTGAGTGGGAGATAAACTGATCAACTTGTTATCAAAGAACCAGGCAGTATCCAGTACAGGCAAAACTACACAGGCATCATGCCCAACTGTTCACCTGCCAGCATATCCATCAGGACATCCAACCTACATTCTAGAGCTGCAGATTCCTTTGTGAATTAGGGAAACTAGACAAGGTTATGTAGGCGTCAATATCAATATGGTCTCTGGCCGTCGGTAGCTTCATTTTGGTTTCTGTGTTCCTATAATATGAATCCCTATACGATTACCTAATGGAGTATTCCACACCTGGGGTCCTAGCAGTGCAGACTTAGGAAAGTGTGGATTTAGCCTGTGGGGCCCTTGTAAATCACTTGTAAGTCTACCTTGGCTGGAGAGAGCTCATTTCAGCCACACAAAGAACTTGTTTCCTGCCAAAATGACCTTTTAGAAGTTACTTCTCTATTAGCACTGCTTCTCTAGATATACCAGTATGTAGAAAAACATAGAAACAGTTTGAGTAACAGGAAGGAAGAGAATATGAAAGATAAAAAGAGAAGGAGGAAGGGAGGAAATAAGAAAGAGGGAGGAGGGAAAGGGAGACGAGAGTGAGGGAAAGTGGAATGAAGTAAGATAATCCTCTTAATACATGGCCCGTCGAATTTTCTTTTCTGTTCAGAACCACAAGTTGAGTGGGGGTGGGGTGGGCCTCAATGGCAGGACTGCAGTTTTTCTTCTTGGAGCTCCTTACTTTTTTTTTTTACCCCCCACCCTTTCCCCTCCATTTCCTCTTTCCCCAACTAGGTGTGGAGTTGTGTTTTGGCTAGAATTCCACAACTGGACTGCCTGTTTGAAATCTGATCCTGTTTTCTTGAACCTCTGAATTTATACCAAGCACTGCATAGGGGTGGTGACCCTTGAATCTAGGTCAGAATACACAGCCTGCATTGATTTTGCTATAGCAAGCTTCTGCCCTAGCAGCCTACTGGATATCACTCTGCTTTCCTCCGAAGAAGAGGAAGGGATGAGGGGGTGGGGAAGGAAGATAGGGAGGGAGGAGGGGAAGAACAAGCGACAAAAAGCCAGAAAGAATAGACAGGTGGAAAGACAGAGATGGCAGGAAGAGAAGGAAGGGTACAGGGAGAAAGGGAGGAGGGAAGGGAAAAACTGGTTGGGAAACAGCTAAGTGTGCAGTGCGAGGTTCAAACTACAAGAGACTGAGATTTGTGCTGTAAAAGGTGATGTTATTTACCTTGGTGATTTTGAGAATGAATAACATCTCAGGGCTGGGTACAGTTTTTGCTGATTCCCCCCCCCCCCCCCTTGGTTGTTTGTTGGAATGCATTTGCACATTGGCCTGCTTGGGTCATTTCCTGGGCAGCTTTCTGAACACAGCTGCTGTACTTGCCTCTCTGGGGCATCCAGAAGGAAATTCTGCAGCCCAGCATCCTCAGGCCTTCAGACAGCCTGTTCCAAGCTCAGAAGCAATCTAACCAAAGCTCTTGGGACTGCGTCTTTCTCTGCTGTTCAAAACCAGGATGAGTCAATGCTCACCTAGGACCGTGACAGGTCCTGAAAGCGTTTGTCTCCTTCAAGTGCTTTCAAAAGCAGACAAAACAGGGTTTTCCTCTTACTGCCTGTTTCTCTGAGTCATAACCCTTCCAGAACAGGTGTGAGAGTGAAATAAGATAATGTACTTATCAGGGGCTCAACAAATGTTTGCTCCTTTCTCTCTCCCCTCACCCCTCCAAGCACTGAGAAATCAAAGTCAGCTCGAACTGGAAAGCAACCACAGAGAATGTGCAATCCATCTTCATCATTTAACAGAGAAACCAAGAGAGAAGAATGACTTGTCTACAGTCATACAATAAGACAGACAGGACCAAGGCTCTGCCCCAATTCTGTGTTCTTTCACAACCAAAGAGCTACACAAACGAGCCGACTGATCTTTTTCAGATCTTAAAACAGTTCTTACTGTTTTCGTAGAGCACAGAAACTGTTCTTTAAGGACTCAGAAAAGTCAGGTCTGGCTTTGGTCAATTTGTTGGAAGGTCTGGAGATCTGGGAAAGGATGAGAACACATTATGGAAATGGTCTAATGGGTCTGCATTTTCCATGGACATTGTTTCTCTGGGTTTTGAGAATTAGCTTATTTTTTTAACAGAGTATAAAAAGCTAGGATAATAATAATCATACTTTTTTTTGAAGCCTGGTAAGATGAACTATGACAATGACAGATATGTCAGGAGCTCCTGTCTTGCAGCAATTGCAACAGACTTTGCACAACAGAAGCTGGAGACTGTGGGTGCAAAACAATGTGGATTTTGCAACCACATTTTGTGTCCTCTGTGGGAGGAGGAGCGTGGGAAAGTCTGATGTCCCCCAGCCCTCCTCCCTCTCCCTGCCCCCACCCCCCGACCACCATGTGCAGTGGGCTTTACTCCATGGGGGCTATCAACGAGTCAACTCTTTCTCCTTCTGGATCTCATTAACTGAGTGTGAAATACTGAACCACCTTGAACCTGTCCTTCCCTTTCCAGGGCTCTGAGCAATCTGGATGGTAACACCAAAGTTTGGATGCCCTAGATCAGCTCGGTGGCTGGTTCTGCTCAGACTCTCAGAACTCCACATAGAATTGTGCTCCAAAAACCACCAACCACCCTGAAAAGAAGCTCTCAATGATTTTTACTTATTCGACAGGTTGTTTGGCACTGATAGGTTATTTACTCATCGATACGTATTCATCAGTCGTTTTCACGAGTGTCCCATAATTTGAAAGAGGTTTTTTTGTTGTTTTTTTTAATTTCCAGGGCAACAACGAATCCTTGCAACCACAGTAAGGGGCGGGCTATTACAATCTATTTGTTCCAAAATAGAAATCGGAAACTCGGAAAAGGGTGACTCATGTAAGGACACACTACGGGAGGAACAGTAATGTGGAGATTGAAACCTAAATTAAGAGTGCTCCCCAACCTCATATTCTTTCTAGGAAACATCATCCCCTCACATCTCTGTATGAGGTGTCTTAACAGATACCAGATCAAGTGCACTGGTGGAGCAATGCTCTCTACACTCCATCGACACACGCTGGGACCACTCTAGGGCTCAGTTTGTGAAAGAGAAGTTATACCCATCACTGCATCACACAGTGAACAGAAAGGAAGCAAATACCCCTTCCACCCCATCCATCCTCCTCAGTTAAGGACTTGTGCCTATGCCACTTATGAAGAGGAATCTTCTAGCATTTCAGCCCTGTAAAGTCTAATTCCCCTACCCTGTCTGTTATGTGGGGAGGTTGAGTCCAGAGAAGTAAGCTGCTGTTTCCATCTTTCTGAAAACTCAGCATCTGCACACCAGGTGAGACAGAGTCTCTTTCCAGGGCAAATCCCTGCTTCCTCTGCTAGCCCCAGCAATTCAGGGATTCATATGATCCTCAAGTCCCAAGGCTGATCCAGCCAGAGATCAGAAGATGGAGAAAGGAGAAATGCATAGATTTATCCACTCATCTACACATGGCCCATGGCAATGAGGTGCAGGATGCCTTACCTCTGCTCCGCAGGGCTGTAGGTCTCTCCTCTCTGGCAGCTGCTCAGGGTGACAGGGTCAAAGTTGTCGAAGGAGCGGAGGGCCACCCCCGAGATGGCGACCAGGGGCGAACTGAAGCTCACACGTACCGCCTGGCTGTGGTAGAAGGGCTGGCTGAGGTCATGGACCACAGGGATAATCAGGGGATTGTTCCTGCAGCTCAGGACATGGAGGCCTGTCAGGGGAGACAGGCTCATTACTCAAGGCCAGTCACGCCCTCCCCAACGGGCCCTTCCTGAAGCCCCCAGACCCTTTCATGTCACTGCACAAAAGCACCATTGGGCGGCCAACGAGGATTTTGAGTTTGATTGAAAGTTTCTTTGTCTGCCTTTTTTTTTTTCTTGGTTCCAAATCTTTCCAATCCCCTCCCTCCCCACCTCCCTGCCCCTTAAAGCTTTCTCTTCACCTAGCATCTAACGTCCTTCTCCCTCCCCCAAATGGCCACCTTTGTCCAAGCATCTCAGGCTCTCACTCCCTCCTACATTGCCTCAGAGATTCACAGTTCAGGATAACTGCCTGGCTGGTCATAAAAGTGATGGGAATAATTCATAACCACAGGCCCCTCTCAGGGTGAAAAAGCCCACTGACATGGGTAATCTTCAAGCCCCAGGATGAGTCTTCTGAGGCATGGATCGCTATGCCCAATCTGCAGAGAAGAAAAACTGAGGTACTCAGGCTACACTACGTGTGACCTTTCAGATAGATGGACCACCACTGCAGTGCAGGTCAAGGACAATCCAAGACTGCCTCACACAAGAAGCACTCCGTAGTCATGCGCATGCCTCCCTTGGGCTGGCAGCAGGTACCCAGATTTAAAGAGGAAAATGCGGACAGGGACTGAAAGTAAAATACATAAGAGTAGGATAGAAGAAAAGGGGATGGGGCCGGATGGAATTTGCAAAAAAAAAGAGAGCTAGCTAGATAATCCTGAGTTTCAAGGTTGGTTTAGCCACGTTCTGATGAGGAGACTCTAGTAAACTCCTAAAACTCCATTTCTATGTCTGGGAAACCCGGTGATCCTATCTGTTCTGGCAGCTTTGCTCGGATGGAAGGGTTTCTCCATTGTGGATGCATAAAGCTGCTGGCTTACTCGCTGCCTTTTCTCTGTTCGTCTCTCAGGTCTCTGCAACCTGTGCTGGGGATGTGAGGATGCGGAGGACAGGAACATACAGTAGGGAGGGACTGGTAGCAAGAGCCAAGAGGTTTCTGGGGAGCCAGACTTCTCCCCCTCTCCGCTGCGAAGCCTTTCCTCAGAGCCCTTTGCTGAGCCAAAATGACTATCAAAATATTTGCTTCTCACTTTGGGAAATTTCCCAGGAATCCAGATAAATCCAGAGGGGTTTTCTTTCTCTTCCTTATTTATATGTCTGCACCCTCCCCCTACCTTTAAAATGACTGAATAAATAAACATGAAAACAAAACATCTTCCCTTCTCCCTTGGCTTCTACCTGACCCTGAAGTGACCCCTTGTCTGCTTGCTTCTTAAGGGGTTTTGAAATGAGCTCTCTGTGGAATGGTGTGGGCACAGCTTTGAAGTCCAAGCTCCAGTGCTGGCCCGGAATTCCAAACACTTGGATGGGTTACCCAGATCTCTCTAGGGTAGGCTGGAAAAGAGAGGGTGTAAAAGGAATTTCTTAGTGAGACTAGGAAGTCATGATTGCTAGGCTTCTTTCAAAGGGTGTTATGGTGACACAATAGTGTCAGTATCTCCTTCTGACCTTAACACGGGCATCATTGCATTGTGCCTATGAAGACAGAGATGCTGAGAGGTTAAAAAACTCTGCTCACACTCTCTAAGAGAGGGAGGGAGGAATAGGTATGGGATTCAAATTCTGGTCCCTTTCCTCAATACTGTGGAGCATATAGGCATTGTGGGGAGAGGGAGGGGGTGGACAAGGGACAGTTATTATCCCTGCTCTCCCACCTGACTCAGGGTTCAGGGTAGATTCCTGAGAGGTAAGACCTGATTCTGATTCCTCACCCACTTGCCCATTTCTGAACTCAACAGAATTTTTACTTTCCATGATCCCACAGGGAGCTTCTGGGGGGGAGGGTAGTGAGAGTGAGAGAGAGAGAGTGAGCGAGTGAGTGAGTGAGAAAGAGAGAAAGACAGAAAGAGAGAGAGGAGAGAGAGGGGTGTGTGTGTGTGTGTGTGTGTGTGCTGGTGATATGATCACCATGGGGGGGGGAGTTCTCACAGAAACCTCTGGTTATGTTTTTGAACCCTGAGTACTTATTCAAAACTTGTGTGACCTGAGATCACTCCCACCTCTCCATGAGTTGTAGAGCTAAAATGGCTGATAGCAGGGGGAAACAAATGGCTCTTTCTTAGTCTCCTTCCCAATAGTGTCTTTGGAGGATCCCGGGGGATGCACAAGGTTAAAGCTATCTGACAAAAAGGCTTTGCCATTGACTCCTTGTCTGTATACCTACCAAATCCATGTTTCTCTGCATCAGCTACATTTTTGATTGAGGCAAACAGAATGTCCAAGAGTAAAGAAGCAAAAAGACAAAAAGGTAAGGAAGAGATCATGTCTAGCTCATCCTCACATCCACCCATGGCACATGAGTGGAAGCAGGTAAAGAGAGAGAGGTAAGCTCAGGAAAAGATGCTTGCCTAGATCGTGGCTCTGGTCTTTGGTATCAAGTAACTGCACGCTGATGGTCTCTTGCTTTTGGTCTCCATAGTATGTCCCATCAGTCACCAAGTGGACAATGACAGCTGTAGCAACCATTGGCTGAGAGAAATATGTCTGAAATAGAGAGACATGAGAAAGTCACTTAGGAGCTTAGCCACATGGAAAGGAAGCAAGCATTCTGGGGTGGATCTGGGGGCAATCTTCCTCCAATTCAGGAATTAGACCCAGACAGGAAGGAGAAAGCATGACACACAGACTCTGAGATTAGAAACCCTGCTTCAGTCCTGGGTTTGCTTCCACCTAGCTGTTGATGTTGAGTGGAGAGCTGGGCTTAAGTTTCCTCCAGCATTAGCCTGTAACTAGGTAACAAAGCAATGGAGCAAAAAAAGAATATATAAGGCCCTTATATGTCTGTGAAAGTTTAAAGTAAATCAATGATACATAGATTAAATAAATAAAATTTATAAATCTTTTTTTTGTCAGTCTTGGGGCTTGAACTCTGGGTTTGGGCGCTGTCCATGCACTCTTCAGCTCAAGGCGAGTGCTCTACCACTTGAGCCACAGCACCACTTCTGGTTTTCTAGTGGTTTATTGGAGATAAGAGTCTCACAGAGTTTCCTGCCCGGGCTGGCTTTGAACTGTGATCCTCAGATCTCAGCCTCCTGCATAGCTGGGATTATAGGCATGAGCTACCGGTGCCCAGCTAAAACTTATAATCTTTAATCAGGACTACATAAGCTAACATGTGACAAGTGCTATGTAACAGGAGGTGAAACAGGTGTAGAGCTAGAAGCAAAAAAAAAAAGTCATTTTCCCCCTTTGGAGATCAGTGGAGTCTTCATGGAAGAAATTCTGAAGGCCTGGAGTACAAATGAAGGCTTAGGAGGCAGTGAGTGAAAATAATCATCTCCAAAGTTACCACTGAGTTTGGTGGTTAGCTTGAGATGCCATGGCTCTTAAAACTTAAGTTTACCTATTTCATGTACATGTTCAAAAATAGAGCGATGAAGCCTGTTGAAATTTTAAGAAGGAGGGGAATCTAACGTACACTGTAAGATTCTAAGTATATATTGCAATGTCACAACATCCCTGCTGTGCAACTAATATGTGATAATAAAAACATTTTAAAAAATCATGAGCTTACCTGGAGCCAGAAAGAGGTCTGAGAGACCTGGGAATATGGGTAACTGATGGTGCAAGGGTACCAGGCATGCTGGGAAATGCCTTCACTGAGGTCGATCACCTTGGTTCGACAGATCTAGAAGAAAGACATAACATCAACAACAAAAATCGATGAAATCTCAACGTGTCAATCTACCTTAATACAAGAGTAAGTAGAGATGAAAAGACAAAAAAAAATCTGTTCCAGGATCCCAGGTCCTAAAGTAGGTAGTCCCTGATGCTGTAAAGAAAGGAAGAGATGATCAATTTGGGGGTCAGAGGTGACGGGGACAAATTCTGCAGGAGCTGACATTGAAGATAGGTCTGGAAGACATTATGGAGCGAACAACAGAAGTGCAGGCCCGGAGGAAAGCAGAAATTCAGAATGATTAGGTGGTGATAAATTGCCTGATCACACCAAAGCTCTGAAAAAGTGGCAAAAAAAGAAAGTGGAGGGATTTGAACTCACAGAGGCTTGAGTCTCAAGCAAATGGTTTTAGAACAAGTGTGCAAATTGTGCTGTGGCCTATAGTAGTGATAAGGAGAAGGCCATGAGTGCAAGAGCCAGTGGCCTTTATATCACTAAAGAAAATCAGTTCCATTACTTTACATACACATTCACATGTACAAGCATACATATATACACCTACACACACACACACACACACACACACACACACACACACTCCTTCAGTGGCAGTCAAGGCCGAAGACCACTGAGAGAAACAGGAACTTTTCAAACTTAAGAGTTTATGCATCAAGTGTCATTTGTTGATTGACTCATTCATTCAAAATGGTATTTATTAATTGATGGCTATTTATCAAACCTCTGGGATATAAAAGTGGGCAAGACAGATGTTAAGGGCAGAGAGCTAGCTTAGTACACATATACTAAGTAATTACATACATACAGAGAACAATTGAGCTCTTGAGATTGGCTGAAGGTTGTCCCAAACTGTTCTCTAACACATGATGTGGCTCTTCCCTCAAAACCTCTCTGTGAAGCTGGGTGCCAGTGGCTGCCATCTGCAATCCTAGTTACTCAGGAGGCTGAGAGCTGAGGATCACAATTCAATGTCAGCTCTGGCAGAAAATAATCTGTGAAACACTTAATTAATCAATTAACCAGCAAAAAGCCAGAAGTGAGGTGTGGCTCAAGTGGTAGAGTGGTAAAATGTCAGACTTGAGCAAAAGCCAAGCAAGAGTGCAAGGTCTCAAGTTCAAGCTCCAGTACTGGAACATTTTCCCTGTAAACCCTGGGTCTGTCATTTCACATCTGCATTTCATAGGTCAATCATCTGAGAAGTAAGGCTGATCCAAAGAGTGTTAAGGAACTGAAAATCTATGAAAAAGAGTAGCAAGACAATCTATTCTCAACCAGAATAAGCAAACCGGAAAACATATAAAATAAATACATAAACAAAAAAGCAAATAGAAAAGTACATTTATTTACAAGAATCAAAGATGTCCATTCCTGAAGTACATATAAAAATATCCATACTATAACAAAGGATTAGGAAGTATCTAAATTTTCATCTTTTGGAAGTGGTTCTATGATATATGAAATGTTCATGTGTCCGAATTACATTGGGTGAAAGAATATTAGAAGGAATTAGCTAGATTCATACACAGATGATACTAAAATACACAGGATGATATTAAAATATTGAACACTTGGCCCAGGCTAATCACAACAAAAGGTCTAGTAATGCAGTCAAAGACATCAACACAGAGAGATGGTAAAAACAACACTGAGTGACAAAAATAAAGTATCAAGAGCTACGTAATTATAATGCCATCAATATAAAAGAGATCACACAGGGGCTGGGAAGATGGCTCAGTGGTAGAACTCTTGCTTTGCATGCATGAGGCCCTGGGTTCGATTCCTCAGCACCACATAAGCAAAAAGAAAAAAAGCCAGAAGTGGCGCTGTGGCTCAAGTGGTAGAGCGCTAGCCTTGAGCTGAAGAGCTGAGGGACAGCGCCCAGGCCTAGAGTTCAGGCCCCACGACCGCCCCCCCCCCCAAAAAAAATAAAAAAGATCACACAAAACAAAACTCTATGTTGCCCAGGGATTCATAAGAATTAAAAATTTCAGAGGAATAGTAAACATCTAATTCAGGGTGGCCATTGCTTCTGTGTCTCAAGGAAGGGAACTGTTAGTAGAAGCTGGGGATAAATGGGGTGTAACTTTATCTGTAGTTGTGTAATTCTCTTACAGAAAGAGACTGGAAGCAAGTAGAACAAAATTTGCATAGCTGTCAACTCTAGGTAGTGTACACACCTGCTGTATAGTGTGAACATCTGTAAGCACAGGTGTTTGGGGTTTACCTTATTCCATGTAATTTTATGATTTATAAAATAAAGTAACGAAACTCCTCCAGGCAGGAATGGAGGTGCATATCTGCTGTTGTAGCTACTCAGGAGGCTGAAGCAAGACCACCTGAATCAAGGAATTTCAAGGCAGCCTGGACAGCATAGCAAAACTTAGTCTCTTAAAACCAAAGAAAATCACTGTAAACTCTTGACTTATACAACCATGAAAAGTAAATGTAAAATGACTTGCATAAACTCCCTTAACAATGTGTTCCTGTGTAACAGGCTCCATCGAACTAAACATGGTCTATAGCCAACCCCTCTTGGCATCATCAATGAACATCTCATCTGCACAGGTTCATGAATCCAAATGCCCCTCTTTCTATCATCATCTAGGGATAATTATATCTTTTAGGCAGTCTTAGAAAACACCAATTCTTTGTTCTGTTTGCAGAAGTGAAAAGTTACTTATCCATCAAAAAATATATGCTACATGGTCATCTAAAATGGCAAGCATCAAATGCTTCCTTTTTTAAAATGAACTACCTGGATAATCCTCTATAGTAAAGTTACAAAGAAAATACAGAGAGAGCTGGGTACCAGTGGCTCATACCCATAATCCTAGCTACTTAGGAGGCTATCTGAGAATCACTGTTTCAAAGCCAGTGTGGGTGGACAAGAAAGTCAGCAAGACTCTTATCTCCATTTAGTCAATAGAAAACTAGAAATGGAGCTGTGGCTCAAGGTGGTAGAACACTAGCTTTGTGCAAAGAAAGATCAAGGCCTGAGTTCAAGCCCTATGACCAACAAAAAGAAGGAAAATAGAGTTCCATACACCTGTCACCTAGATTCCCTCATATTTTCATCTTCATTGAGGCAATTTTTTTCAAACCTCAGAAGAAGATAAGTCATATAAAGAACAAGAATCACCATATGTCATATAAAGAGGTGAGCTGAAACATTGGTTTTGGATGAAGGAGACCTGGTTCTAGTTGGTGCTGGCTTTGAGATATCATTACAGACAGGTTATCCTGCATCTTTGGGATTCAGGTGGCTCTTGCACATTTGAATTTTGGATTAGCCATAGATTGCCAAAGTATCTTCCATAGGTTCTCATGGGTGCCTGGATATGTTGACCTCTGGCTCAGGATGTGGAAGGTCTACTTGGTTTCTGTTCTACTACCTTAGCCTCATCATCTTGATTCCTCTTTTGTGTACCAAAGCTGCCTTATAATATTTCATTTCAGAAAAGAGTTTCCCTGCTTTAAAAATAGAAAAACTTAGTAGCTGTCAAAGTTCCCCTCATCCTGGCTCTAGGAATCAGTCCATCTTAGGAATACAGTATTGGTTCCCTGAGTCTTAGTGGCAATATGCTAAGGAGCACGCAGGTGCCAAGTCTCACTCATCCTATTGTCTAAGAATTAGGCACAGATACATTGGATTTAGTCTGTAGAAGCCAATACCAAGGAGGCCAAGGATAGAACATAGCTTCTTTAATGGGCTGGAAGACATTTTTGTTTATTTTATTTTTTTCAAAAACAACTGGGACCAGGTTTAGGCAGAGGCTGCCAGAGGATTGTGTTTCACTTTACAACAGTGCGAGACTTTGCATAAACTATCTACGGCATTTGAAATCCAGGCCAGCAATTCGACATGTATCGTTTAGGAATGCTTTCCTCTGTGTTCTTAGCTGTCTGTCTCCCAGCCGATGGTGGCATAGCATATCTCTGAGTATGGGTCTTGGAAGTGGAGGGGGGGGGGTGTTCTTATCTCTGCATCTTAAGCATTCGTGGTCAGAGAATTTGCCAACATGAACAAAGCCTTCTTACTGCTTAAATACGATTTCCTCTTATCTCGTCAGTTCTATCAGCACTAGACAAGGCTTTTAGCGGAACATGCTGCTGTTATTTTATTCTCCTGTTTTCCTGGCTAGTTGTGTATTTGTTTCAGGCTGACTGCAATCTCACTAGGGACAGTCGAAGCAGATCAGAGAGGAAAGAACAAATCCAGCTGAACCTTGGCCCAAAGCCCTTGCTGATTTTCAAGTCATTTCTGTTCTTTGGGAGGTGGAGGAAAAGGGAGATGTGAATCTTCATAAGTCTCCTGCTTTTGTGAATAGGTCATGCACTTGCGCATTTAGCACCCCTTAATTGAAGAGGAATGGCGTGCTGGGGTCCGGAGTGCTGCGAGAGGGAAAAGGGCCTCACAGATACTGCAGGCTGGCTAACTGAATAAAGGCATGGTCTCAAGATGACTGATGCTGTGGCCATAATGTGTCCATCTCCCCACACTGAGGCAAATCCTGCTTCATAATGCCTTACTGGGCAATGGAGGTTTTACTGAACACTTTGTGGGGGACACACAGGACAGTCACAATGCACACCGTGGAAGACTCTCCCCACCATCCACCCTGACATCTCATTCTCTCCATTTGTCTGCACATTCTTCCAGCTGCTCGAGTGTCACAGGCTCCAGGGATCTTCCAACTACTCCCAGACTCCTCTCTGATCCCAGTCCGAACATCTCCCTCACACAAGTCATGCAAAGCCATTATGTTATCCCATCTATACTCCACCTTCCAACATACCCTTCTAATGATCTAGGATGGCATGGCACTGCACATAGTAACCTTTGTCCCCCTCTGTCATACTAGGGTAAACACAACTTGCTCCCTCCTTTCCCATTATTTGCTGTTTCGTAGAGCACATCAAGGATGCTCTAGAACAGTATTCAGGACTTGGGTTTCCTGAAAGAGGTCAGTTCTCTAGAGCTACATTGTTCCTACTCCTGTGCTCACTTCAGCATTATTCAGGACAACTAAGATGGGGTAACAACCTACCTGTCCATCATCAATGCATCACTACATGCTGTGAAATTCTTAAAAGGGAAAGCAGGCTGGGAAGGTGGCTCAGTGGTAGAGCGCTTGCCTTGCATGCATGAGGCCCTGGGTTCGATTCCTCAGCACCACATAAGCAGAAAAAGCCAGAAGTGGTGCTATGGCTCAAGTGGTAGAGCGCTAGCCTTGAGCTGAAGAGCTGAGGGACAGCACCCAGGCCCAGAGTTCAAGCCCCATGACCAGGGAGGGGGAAGGACAGTTTGGGGCAGAGAGACCATCTGACACTCACCTGTAACAAGTGTGGATCATGAGGATTTTATCCTCAAGTTAAATAAGCCACTTCTAGAAGGAGAAATACAGCATGTATCCATTTATATAAAATGATCAAAGTCACAGAATCAAAGATGGAAAAGTGAGTGCCAAGAGTGGTGGGGAGAGGAATTGGGAAGCTGCTCACCAACGAACATAGAGTTCAGTTGAGTGAGGCAAGTAACTCTAGACATCTGCTATCAAACATTTTACCTACAGTTAATGCTGCTGTATTACACACTGAATGAATTATTGAGATTGCCTGTTGTGTTTTGACTACAATAAAATGAAATTTCAAGAAAACCAAGTATGATTTTTAAATGACTGAAAAAATGGATACTCAAAATCTGGCCCAAGCCTGTAATTCTAGCTACTCAGGAGGCTGATATCTGATGATCACAGTTTGAAACCAGCCTGAGCAGAAAAGTCCATGAGACTCTTATTTTCTATTAACTACTGAAAATTCAGAAGTAGAGTCATAATGCAAGTGGTAGAATGTCAGCCATGAGTAAAAAAGTTGAGGGACAGGGCCCAGGCCCTGAGTTCAGCCTGAGCATTGACACACAAAAAAGCAGATCTTCAGCAACGAATGAATGAATTGATAAAGAAATTATCAAGTTGAAGAAGATATGAAAGTATCTGTTTAGCCCCCAGCTGGAATTATTTATTGTGTCTTCCATGTACATATAGCTCCCTTTATATACTTGAGTTACACTACTTGTCAAGTTAAATTATCATTGCTTAGTCTTGTCTAATCCCTTTAAAATAAAAAAAAATTTCCAAAGTGAGGACCATGTTTTATTTATCCACAAGTAAATCCCAGCAGATTCCCTAGCAGGTGACTCTGTGATAGAGTGCTTGCCTCACATGCATAAGGCCCTGGGTTCAATTCCTTAGTACCACATAAGCAGAAAAAGCTGGAAATGGTGCTGTGGCTCAAGTGGTATAGCGTTAGCCTTGATCTGAAGATCTGAGGGACAGTGCCCAGGCCCAGAGCTCAGGCCCCATGACCGAAAAAAAAAAAAAAAAAAAAAGTACCCAGTGAATAATGCAGCAGCAACAGCATACAGTGATTGTCTTTTCTAGACATTGTTTGAAAAGGCTCTAAGGCCACTTTCCTAGTTGCCATATCCAGCAAAGACAATCAGAAGAGTAACTGCAGTCATTCCAGCAATGAGTCTTTTTGCTTTGTTTGTTTTTGTTTGAGCCTACTATTTGTACAAAGAGCTAGAGGAGTTCTTCCCTCCTAGCTTTGAGATCATTGGAAATCCAAGTTGGGATGGTATCCAAAATCTTTATGACAACTCTCACAACTGATAGACAGGGAAACAGATGGGAGGGAATAGGATGATCTGAAGCACAGTTATCTCTATGGTCTCTGTGAGGTGCCGGTAGCCATCCTGCAGAGGGCTTCTTCAAGAGTCCTGACTCTTGTCCATTTGGTTGTCCATTCAACATGCTGCCAGCCACTACATTACTAAACCCCCTTCTTTTGCAGAAGACTGTTTTCAATTAGAGGAGTTAACGATGTCTTGCTTTCAAAGGGTTTTTTAAATCCAGTTTATCTTCCACCCACACACAATGTACACAAAGCAAGGGGGAGGGAGGCAAAGGAGGCAGGGGGCGGGTGAAGGGGTGCTGGTATTTTTCCCACACAGGGACATGCCATGAGGTTTCCATTGAATTTTGATTTTACAGATTTCCATGCCTTTTTGTCAATCAAGGAGGGAGGAAGTGCCCCTTCAAAGCTCTGGCCTATCCTCTACCATTTCCTATTCTACTTAGAGAGACCTGCAATGGGCCTAGCAGCAAAAGAGGTCAGGGGGAAAGGAGGGAGAGCCCCAGGGGTGTACACTGACAATTACACTATGGTAACTTCCCAAGTGTGCGCGTGTGAACATGCACACACACACACACACACACACACACACACACAGTATCAGGAAGTGTTTCCCAATATTTCTCTTTAGGATGGATTTTTACCCTCAAGCTTGCCATTCCCATGCTCAGTTATTTACCCTCAAGAATTACAAGGTTATCCAGCTGCTGATGGCTTATACCTGTAATCCTAGCTACTCAGGAGGCTGAGATCTGAGGATTGTGGTTTGAAGCCAGCCTGGGCAGGAAAGTATGTGAGACTTAGATCTCCAGTTAACTGGTGAAAAGTTGAAAGTGGAGGTGTAGCTCAAGTAGTAGAGTGCTAGCCTTGAGTGGAAAAGCTAAAGGACAAGGCCTAGTCCCTTAGATCAAGCCCTAATACTGGCATGAAATAATAATAATAATAATATAAAATAACTTCAAAGTTAAAAAGGGTCAGAAGCTGGTTCCTTGATATGAGTCACCATCTCAGTCCTGGAGATTGCAGGACAGAACGTTTGCTAGGATCATCCCCTCAGCTTGTGTTTGCAAAAGGCTGAGGAAACCCAGACACATAAACATATCTCTCTAGACCCAGCTTCAATGCTTCTTGGAGCTCCCTTTTAGGAGGGCAGTAGACCAGCTACTAAATGGTCTACAAGAACAGGATGCTGTCCATGTGTAATCTCGTGTCACCTCCATAATGACTGAGTGAATAAGCATTTTTGTCCCCATTTGAGAGACTAGGACTTTTGACATTTGAGAAGACATTGGTCTAACCAAACTCAAACTGGCCTGACCTAATGCCCATTTCTTTCCCTCCTCTTGACTCCTCCATCCCAGTAAGGCTTGGTCCACACCCTGGATGTCATGAAACCACATTTAGTTTCTTGCCTTTCCCTCTGTCACTCTTTATATGTGCTTCAAGGATAGTGACCATGCCTGGTTTATTTCCTTCTGATTGGAGTCTTTCTCAGTCACTGGGTAGAGCTTAGCAAACACTGCCAATATTGAACTGATGTGGCTTTTCCAAGGCTATATAAGCTACCCACTGGTCATGCATTTGATCTAGGAGTCCAAGTCACTGATAGGCCTAGACTTAGGTACAGAGATGATGCTGATAATAATTGTATGGGGCAAGGTTATTGAGTAATGGAAGATATTACAGCCAGTCAACCACTTCAAGCTCAAGATGATGTGCAATTAATATGATGTAAACAAAAAAATTGTTTCCCCAATAATTTCTCCAATAAATAGAATATACCACAGAGCCTGTTTGAATCCATTATTTCATTTAATCCTTAAACTATCCTGTATAAAAAAGATTTTGTTATCTATATTTTCCAGATAAGAAATTGAGGCTAATGGCTAATTCAGGTCTTGAGTCCACTGGACCAGTTAAAAACAAAACAAAACAAAACTGTAATGTCAGTGCTACCATTCCTGGTCCTTTGTCTACAACACACATTACCAATTAAACCCTGATTTCTCCTTTAGTGTCAGTTTGTAAGTCTATCTCAGCAAAGCACTATGGGTACTCACTCATACTTGGCCAGAACTGACCTGGGCAATGAATTCTACTTGTAGGTCTTGAACTTGACCAAGTTTATTGGGGCCAAGACTTAGGCTTTACCTGTTACATCTTCTACTAATAAGAGTAGAGGAACACCATAAATAGATATCCAGTAAATATTAGTTGGACAAAATAACTAATGACCATGAATGGTAAATTACCTGCCTCATCTCAATTAATACATCTGAGCAAATGCTACTCAAATATTCTGATTCTTGATTCCCATTGTCTGATGTGTGCTCTAGACCTTTCCTACCTGGGTTTCTTGCCAATTGCTGTTCTCTTCCTTAGTTGTCTTTTCTGTCCCTTATTCCAGACTGACTCACTGAACACAGAAATCTCAAAGACAACGAAGGGTTAAAAGAAACACAACATATCACACACACACACACACACACACACACACACACACACACACACACACACACCCTCCAATCCCCCTCCTCCAACCTTCTTTTTACACACTTAATAACAATGAAAAAGAAAGGAGAGGAGGGAGGGGGTGCTGGCTTTCTTTCACCAACCATTAGAAACAATTATCACTTTCCCCAGGCCTCCGGAGCAGCTTTCCCTTTGATGCTGGCTTTAAAGAGCTAGAGGGGAGGGGGAGGGTTGATCGCCTTTCTTTCAATTTGAGGATTTATTATTTGGCATGGACAGACAACCAAGCAAAGAAGCATTTCCTGTGTACAGGGTGAGTGGACAGGACAGAGAATTGACTCTTTTCTCCCTCAAAGTTTGGGAAGTCACAGCAGATCTCCCAACCTCTATCCAGAGGCCACTTGAAGATAAGAGAACTTGACATTGGATAGCTTCCAGCCTTGGAGCTTAGCTATGGGCTGATTAGCACCTCATTGTCCTGGAAATCTGTCCCTAACACATTATATACTTCTTGAGGTTTCTAATACCCTCCAAACCTGCCCCTCCCTACAAATCTGAAGCCCTTCTATTTGGGGGTACAAACCTTGGACTTCATCAAATGATCATGATCACTCAGGATGTGACTCACTAGCCAGGAGCCTGTGGCTCACACCTGTAAACCTAATTACTCAGGAGGCTGAGATCTGAGCATCATAGTTCAAAGCCAGTCTAGGCAGGAAAGTCTTTGAGATTTTTATTTCCAATTAATCACCAAAAAGCCAGAAGTGGAGCTGTGGCTCCATTGGTAGAACAGTAGCTTTGAGCAAAAAGAGTTCAGGAACAGCACCCACGCCCTGAGTTCAGGATGGGTCCCAGGATTGACATGCATACATGTTCACGTATGTGCAAGCAGTGCACACACACACACACACACACACACACACACACACACACACACATGTTCGTGCGGTGAAGACATCTTTGTTCTACAGAATATTAACATACTTAACCTGTTGTATAACTAAATCTTGTAAAGGAAAGAAACTTTCAGAATTATGGAATTTATTCTGGGGACTGTCATTCAATTGTTTAATTGTATCGATATATGATTGTATATTTCTGATGCAAAGAAATTAGATGTGTCAATCTAAGAAAAAAAGCTTACATTGAAGGCCTACCACAGTATCCACAAAAGCTATTCTCTTTGCCATCATTGACTAGTCAGCTTCTGTGTTCCAAGCCTAGAATCCCCACATTGCTATGAAGCCACTATTACTATCCTCCTCTCTGCCCTGAAGATACGGAACCTGAGGCTGAGAACTGATTGGTAGCACGCCAATGTTATACCTGTCAGGAGCAGGTGGTTCATTCTGGGTCTGAACCCTGTCTGTGTTAGTCCAAGATCCCTATCCCCATTCTGAGGGACAGGCAAGGAAAATGAGGACCACACAGGGTAACAAGGATGACAGTCAGGCATGCTCCTCTCTCAGTTCACCCCATTCCTCCTGGCATAAAGAGGTGGTTCATGCTCCATATTCAGTAAATAATCACAACAGCCGTAGCAGTAATCACTGAAAAGTGATGCCAGATCCCAATTTATATCATGGACAGTGTTAGTTCTCACATTTCTACCACCCCCTCACCCTGCCCCAGGGGGTGGTACTATCTCCCCGTGTTTTAAGTCCAGAGGAGCCAGGGACACTGAGCTGAGCCCATTCTGGGACACTTGTTTGTGAGAAGGCAGTAGGCAGGGGCTCAGACTCCTCCAGCTAGTAAATCCTCTAACAAGGGAGAATGATTAGTGTCGGATGTGGCGGTGGGCTTTTGTGCTGCTGACAACTGCTGCCATGAAAGGCCTGTCCAGGCTCATTTCACTGGGGCCTCACAGGCCTTTCCTAATTATGCCATTCACTAGTCACCCAGGCCCGCCTCTGAACTCCTGACCCAGCCGTGAAAGACTTGGGATCTCATTACTAATCTTCTTAAGCCACCTAGTTCTCCAAAATACAGCCATTTAAGTTGGAGGATGAGGCTTTGGGAGGTGGAAGGTGGGAAAAGGGAAATCCCAGCTTAAAGACTTCTCATGATACAGCCATCTTCCTCCTCCGGAGCCAGTGGCCCTAGTCACAGGACAGCTGGTTGGCATGGGCAGTGTGGCTCAGTGCTGGGCAAGTCTTGCCATGGGTCTGTGGCTGAGCACTGGAGGCTGGGGCAGATACTCTTGGATAGGAAAAGGAAGGGCATCTGGGCCCACCCGTTTGTAATTTCAGGGGTGCCAGTGGGGGATAAGGTCTGTGTTTGTTTTAATTATTATTATTGTTGTTGAAAAGGGAGGGAAAAAAATACAGAAACTGTTAACATCTGGAGGCGGCTGTCCAGCTTACGTAATCGCCTGTAGCAGAGGAGGAACACAGGATCCCTGGCCAGATGGTCGGTGATGACTCCACAGCTCCTGTGCCGCCCCCAGGAGTTGAGATGCTGATTGGACTGGGTGAGTGGGAGAGAGGGCTTTGCTCGTAGGGACAAGGGAAAGAGGCAGGGGCTGCTTACGGAAAAATCCAGTACTATGTTTGCACTTTCACATTTTTTCAAATGTTTGTCTTTCTGAATCTCCCTCATTGATTTGTTCATTCAGTAGTAAGCATATACTTAGTCTGTATTCTACACTGGGATCTTCATTCTCTTAGTCCATGTGAGAAAACAATGGATCCCAGAGGAAAATACCAAGAGATATTTAAAATGTTTTCCTTCTAAATTGCTCCCAGAGCCATAGGACAAGTACAGCATAGCATTTAAGCAAGCAATTCTTACAGAAAAATGAGGCAAGTTCTGTGTTCAAGCCTTGCATAATGAGGGATAAACACAGACAAAGCAAAATGCTGAAGCAATCTATGCCTGAAGGCCAGGTTTGAAGTGCAAAACCTTTGTGTCAAGTGGTCTTTGGAAATCAAGAGCTAAAATTAAAAACACTAAAGAAAGGGAGAATTGGGCTGTAGTTGAGCCATGACAGACCAGTTTCTTAAATGATGTCAACAGTGGAAGTATGAAGGAGGATGTTCAAGAGCTATTTGCTGCTGCAAACAGCTCCCACCATAGTATCTTTTAAAAGCTACATCGCTAATTTTTGTATTTCCAAATCTCTTTCCTCACATTTATACTGAATGGAACAAGTTAAACTTCTGGAATTCTAGATCATGATATAAAAGGAGTGGAGACTCTGGATCAGATCAACAGGGCACAGTCAGCTTCCACAGAGTGTACACTCAATTCTAGATAGGAACTCCAAGCTCCTACCAGAAGTAGGCAAAAGTTCTACAAACATGGTAAAATTTTATCTCAGAACCCTGAACCACTGCCAGTTCTAGAACAAGATCTTGACAGAGTTCTAGACCATAATGCTGAGAAACAATAATTCTACAAAGCAATCCTTGATACCTGAGATTTAAACAAAGGTCCAAAATAGTCATCCAAAATGTTCTTCTTACTGGTCCTGTAGTGGGACCAGAAAACCACCAATTCTAGAGCAAAGTACAAGAATAAGGAGATCACTAAGACTTAGCTAAAGCCACTCAGACTGGGGGTGAAGATCATTCGAAGTCACCATGTCTCTTTGTTCTCAGCCTTTTTGTGGGAGCCTCTGGATGCCTGTGGGTTAATCACCAAAGCATTACCACATCCAAGGTCCGTTCCTGGACACCTAAACCTTTGTTTAGTAATAGCTGAGTACTCGTTAATGGCTGTCTTGACCACACTGGCCTATTCAAGAAAGGTCAGAGGAGTGATTTTTCACTTAAAAACATCTGTGTCATGATAGAACAAAGATTTTCTCTCAAGTTCACAAAATGAGGATTCCTGCCCCCCCTCTGGGTTATTTGTTTGTTTGTTTGTTTCCTCCCACCTCTACTTCTTCCAACTAATATCTCTCTGTGACAGATTGTATTTGAGATGAGGTGCAAGTCACATGACTTCTGTGAGCTCTGCTAGATGCCAAGATGATCAAGAAGAGAGGTGCCTTTACTTGTGGGTCCTGATCTTTACTTCAGACTTTGAGGTTCTCTGATAGGACCTGGGTTCTATTTGTTCCTGATAAGGATACAGGGATCTTTCTTTCTGAGTTGCTTCCAACTTAATTCTTCTTGAAAGAAAGCTGCAGAAGGTACCCCACAGTGATGTGTGCAAGAGGCCAGGAGTTGCTGAAGCTGGCTTTCCAGCTAGAACAGGGACTCTCTCACGATTCAGGACCAGGGTGGCATTTCTCTCTGGCCTACCACATTGGATTTCAGAGTTTGGGGATCATATCATATTTGTAATGTACAAAAACTATGGGGGTTGGGGCTTTGTTCCTCAGGTACTCAGGGGACATGCTAACTTACATAGCCTGTCCACCCATAGGCTGAGTATTCTGAGGGACAGGAGCCTTCTGGAATGATGCATTTCCTGCTGGTAGTCCTGGCTAGGGCAGCGCATATCTGTGCACACCATGTTGAAGCAGCGGCTCTGAAATGTGGTTCTTGGGATCTGCTGCACCATGATTTGAGATCCACAATGTGAACTCCTCCACAACCCTTTCGTTGGCCATTTTCCTGACCCTTCTGTTCAGCAGTGGAAGGCACATGCATCTGAAGGTGACGAGGATATAAACTGGAACCTCAGACTCTGTTCTTCACTGACTGCATCTTCTTGAACACAATGCTAAGTCCACATTTCTCCACATGGAAGGTGATACTAGCCATTGTGGAGTGTGTGTCTTTTGAGAACTAAAAGAGCCTTTGCAAATGTTTGGACATCCTATACATGAAAGACATTCAATTAACTTTCACTCTTCATCTTTCCTTCCTTCCTTTCTGGCCTCCACTGAGAACCAGTCCTGGATTCAAAATGTAAACTGTCTGCCCAACCTCTTAGCCAACAACAGAATTCAGTTTTGTGAGTCTTAGTTTATTTGTCTGTAAACCAGTGAATATTACAGAACCACTTTATGAGGTGGTTGGCAGGTTTAAAGGTACAAAGCCAGTATGAAGATCCTGACACAGAGCTACTATCCTGAGAATTATCCACATGCTTCTCGTCATTATCAGCTTATTATGAATGGGTTTTTATTTTATTGTCATTTATTATTACTTGCTATTATCTTTTAAAATTCTACATCCCTCTTCCCTTTTCCTTTTCCTGCTCCTGTTTCCTTCTTGCTTTCTCTCTCCTTCATGCCTTCCTCACTGGACTCTCATTGGGAGATTTCTCTAAAGATGAAATGGCAGGCCTAGCACTTCTATCCATCCCACAAGGAGGGCCTCATCCAGACTCCATGTTTCCCCTAATCACAGGAGTCAAAGGGCTAGAACCTTTACCTTGAAGTCTGGTCTCCAACACCCCTTTTCCATTTTCTAGGCAGAAGTTGTTGGCAAGAGGGAGATTTATTCTTTAATATTTATCATGAGCCTTCTATGTGCCAGATGCTAGAACACACTGCAGGGGACACATCAAAGCACTTATCACCGGGGAGCTAACTTTCTGAGATGGAAGCAGATTCTGGAGGCATGAAGGAACAGAAGGAACATAAGGTCATGGGTCAGAGGTCAGGGTCACCATCCAAGTCCTCTCCTTCCTCTGAAGGTGCTTACCTCACTTGTCCTGTGATGGGATTTCAGAAGTTGCTAACTGCTATGATCATTCCAAGCTCTGACAGGTCTTAGACCGATGAGTTGTAGGTTATCCAGCATATATAATTTCCGACAACATGCTTCAATAAATCTCACATACTTTGAGTATTCCCCATGTACTCTATGTTTGTACTTAAGAAGGGGAGGGGTGGAGAATGCAGAAAAATTCATTGTGTAGCCTACGTGAGGGAAGGTGGGGGGGAATGAAGATACATGATGTTCATGAACTGCTTTGCTGCATTGGTCACTCTTTTGTACAACTACTTGAAGATAATGCTTTTTTAAAAATAAAATTTTTACAGAAATACTTAAGAGACAAATGAATTTTTAGATGTTCATCTTAAATTTGGTATAAAAAGGCAGCACAAACTCAAAGGCAGCTTTGCTCAGTCTTTTGGGATAAGTCTACACGTGTCAGAAGAGTGAGGGGTGCAAGTGAGCTGAGCTGTGGGAGGACACGCACAAGAAAAGCTGTGTACCCTAGATCCGGAAGGATGGTTAAGCCTTAAAGAGTTTAGAAGCACAAATGATAGTAATGACAGGTAGAAGGACACCCCCCCCCCCAGGCCTAACAGTGACCCCAGTTCACCCAATCTGCCTGGAACATGCCCCTCAGGCAATGGATTAAAAAAAAAAGCTGATACTGACTGTACAAGGCCTAGTCTGCTCAGGCTGTTGGATTCCATTGGCCAAGGAGAACAAACAGAAAGCTTAACAGATACGAGATCACTGAAGCCAATTTTTCTTATCACAATGGAGAACGTAATCCAAAGGCAAACATCTTGCAATTAGAATGAAAGCAGATTTAAAAGATGTAGGATAGCCATTACAAAAATAGATTAGTATGTTATATATCTCAATCTGGGGAAAAGAAAATGTCATTTTAAAATGTATTCCAAGGATTGAGGGCATGTCTTAAATGGTAGAGTGCTTGTCCAGCAGTGTGAAGTTCTGGGTTGAGTCTCCAGTACTAAAAAGAAGGAAGGTGAAGGAAGGAGGGAAGGAAGGAAGGAAGGAAAGAAGGAAGGAAGGAAGGAAGGAAGAAAGGGAGGGAGGGAGGGAGGCAGTGAGGGAAGGAGGGAGGAAAGAAAGAAGGGAGGAGTGAGAGAAAAAGAAAGGAAGAAGTGAGGGAAGGGAGGGTGAGAGAAAAAGAAAGAAAAAAGGAAAGGAAGGAAGGAAGAAGGAAAGAAAGGAAGGAAGAAAGGATAGAGGAGAAAAAGAGGAAAAGAGGGGAGAAGGGAGGAAAGGAAGACAGAAGGAAGGAAGGAAAATAGGGAGGACGGGAGGGAGATAATAGCTTAAGAGCCCCAAATAGCACAATGTTTTCCTGTTCACTGCTCAGAGTAGGGGCCCTTTGTGAACCTTTGCCCCCCTATCTGTGGGAATGGCAGCATAGTTTCCCCTCCATGTGCTGGCTATAAAGCTCTAATTTGATGAACAGATTTAGGGAGAATTCACTCTAAAATACCCAATGTAGTTCCAAGTATTTCCATGTACTATCTTATGGAATCCTCACAATCTCATTTAATTATCTGAGCGTACAGATGAGGAGACTGAAGAGACTTCGTTGCCTGAGACTTCATTGTATGTGACAGTGATGAAATTTGATGTCAGCTAAACCTACTCTACCCAATAGAGCAGCCCATGGTTTCCACGGAGCTGTTTCAATTTAAATGAATGATTGGAAATTAAAAACTCAGCGGCTCCATTTCATGGGTCCTGTTTTAGGGCTCCGTGTCACATAGGTAGGTGGCTGGAGGCTACAGTGCAAGACAGTGTCTGCACTACCAGACACTGGATGGCTGGTTTCCAACCTGGGCTCAATAATGAGACAGTTCTGTCTTTTCTGGAGCTCACTCCTGACCATGGTTTCCTGACGCGTTTCCGTTAATCCCTTCCCTTTTGTTGCATCCCATTCTCTTCCTCACATCTCTTGCTGCCAGGCAGCCACATGGTATCTGTGGGCAACACTCACAGCCCTGAAATCTATGTCTGCCAAGCCCATGCCTTGCCCAGAGGCCTCTGTCCCAGGAAGGAAAGAAACACAAGATGTCACCCCAGTGTCCCTTTCCACCAACCACATATAGCTGAGGGAAAGGCCCCAGGGAGGTTCTGATACAGGAAAGAGCCTCTCAGCCAGGGATCCTCTCTTAAGCCCTTGGAGTCCATTTCTCCCTGGAAAGAGAACACACACGGATGTATCCAGGACCTCCTAGAGCTTGGATCTGACTGAAGATCTAGGCAACTTTTAAGAAACCCATGGATGGGGTAGAAGAGGAGCTAGGAAGCTCTCTACGGTCTGGTTTTACAGACAACACATTTAGGATCATTTTCAAAAGGAAGAATGGAGAAGAACAGAGTATATGGGGTAGACGGCTCTGCAAAACAAACACAATGAAATAAGTATACACGTCTACACAAACAAACAAACAAAACCCTATGCCCAGCTGAGTCCTACCTCCCCGCCCTGGGGCCTGGCTTGAGAAAGTTTACTTTCAGATGAGAGAAATGAGCATGTGGTTTTGGGGACAGAATTCAATACTGCCAAAGGAGCGAGCTCAGCAAGCTTCACTGGCTCTTACTTCCTAAGTGCATTACAGCCCCCAGAGAGTGAATGCTGCTTACATTTTTTACATGTTTCTCGGGTACAGAACATGAAACTAAATTACACAGCAAAGGGCATGTTGGCTACAGGCCGGCGACCCCACTTAAAACAAAACAATAATACAGAGAAAATAAGAACTGAGAAGGATCTGAAGGGGAGTCTGAGCAAATGACAGGGATGGAAGAAAGGTGACTGGTTCTGAGGTTGAGATTAAGACAATGGGGTCAGGGTGGGTCAGGCTCAGAGGAAGAACTGGTATGGATGCCAGTAGTATGTCTGCTCTACATCAAAACCAGAAGAGCAGGGTGCTAGTGGCTCACACTTCTAACCTTATCTACTTAGGAGGCTGAGATTTGAGATCATGGTTCAAAGCCAGCCTGGGCAGGAAAGTCTGTGAGACTCTTATCTCCAAAGAATCACCAGAAAACCAGAAGTGGCACTGTGGGTCAAAGTGATAGAGCACCAGCTCTGAGCAAAAGAGCTCAGGGACAGAGCCCAGGCCCTGAGTTCAAGCTCCATGACCTACAAAACAAAACAAAACAGATCCCTACTTATTCTTGGGCTTCAAGAGTCCGTGAGCAAGTAAGAAATAAAAGACTTTTTAAGCCAGGCCCTCACTGCTGCACACATCCCTTCCTCAATCAAGCAGTGAATACATTTTTGCGACATCCTTGCAAATGCTAAGCTGACCCTCCTATGCTTTCCATTCTTAACAAAATTTTGCTCCTTCCCCAAACTCAGTTTACTCAGATACAACACACTTTAGCAGGACTGTGAACTGGCATGAATTAGATGACCAGTCAGAAGCAGGAGTGTACATTTAATATATGTTAGCTCATTGGAGCCTCATGACTACCTCAAAGTGATAGCCCATCCTTTGGACAGATGGGGAAAATTGAAACTCAAAAAAACGGTGAAGTTGGGTGAATGAAGGTAAACATGGTTGAAATAGTTTGTATGTATGAAAATAGAACAGTAAGGCCAGCTGAAGCTGTGCTAGGATAAGGGAGAGAATGATTGAGGGGGTGAACTGATCAGGTTGTACTGTAGACATGTCTGAAATATCACCATGAGGCTCTCCTTGCATAACTAATGTATGCTAACACACACACACACACACACACACACACACACACACAAATTAAATGAAGAAGTCTTTTGCCAGCTGCAACACAAATGACAAGGAACAACATACTAGTTCTTTTCTGGTTCCAAAGGTTATACTTCTCTTGCAACAAATACAATGTAGTCATGCATATCATAGTCTATTTAGTTTTCCCAAATGCCCAAGGAAAAGAAGAAGAATTTCATGGATAACTCTCCATTCCCTCAAAGCCCTTCCTCTTCAAAGCACAAACTTCTAAGGTTATCCATATATCATGCAGCCCTTTGCTAACACTTGCCTTATCTTAATATGGTACCTCAAAAAGCACTCCCTTTCTGACAAGGTTCAGGATTTCCTACTTGGGGACAGTGACTGTATAGCTCATTTCAACATCAGCCCCTAACTGGGAGTGATGCTTTTGATAGCGTAAGTTCACTAAGCATTCGACTGATTCTGAATTCGAAGGCTAGAATCATTATATAACAGAGTGGGGACTGGAGAGATTCAAGGGAAGCTGTTAAAACAAAACAAAACAAAACTTTAATTAAATGAAGTAAGACCAAGTGACTCTTAAAGTCTCCCTCCCCTTACATTTTGGTCCCAGAACACCATTCTTTACCATATATATATATATATATATATATATATATATATATATACCATATATATATATATATATATATATATATATATATCATATGTTGTCTCTAATTTTATCTGTCCTTCAGTTGACAAAACGTCACAGGAAGGCAGAGTGTTTCTGTGTCATTAGGAGGACAAACAGGTTTCAGAAGCAACTTCCTTGACAAGCCCTTGCTGCCTAGATGTCATTACTGCCCTCTTACAGATCAGGGAGTCTATTGGGGCAAAGAGACCTGACTTGTCCAATGCTACACAGCCACAGTGAATGATGGAACTCAGGAGTTAGAAAACAGGTAGATCTGATCCAAACCTTATTTAATATATGTTTGTTTTCAAAGCTGCCATTGCTCAATATTTAGACTGAATACTAGGGCCAATTATAATATCTGGATTTTCTTTTTAAAAGTACAGCTTTCTTATCTTTAAGTAGTGGTAACGAAGGAGCTGCCATTCAGTAAAGCAGTTTATGAATATAATAATGCCTCTTGATCAATGCCACCTCTTTAATCATTCTCCTCCATCTTTGCCAATCCTACCCTTTCCCTCAAATTTCTTAATTTTGTAGGATATCCATCGAATTTCATGCCTCTTATTCTCCCCCGTTCACCTTCCTTCCTCTATTCATTTGTCTCATTTGTCTGGCTCAATTACCTATTGAAGGAGAGAATGAGTGGAAGACAGAGGGAAGAAAGAGTTAGGGAGAGATGTGGGTAGACCTCTTTTCTGGAATAGCTATTGGATTTACACACCCGTATGATCTGCTTTTTCCTTTTCAGACTTCGAGTGTCCCACATCAATGGGGCAGACTGTATCTGACTATGGTATTTTCTGTTCTGTTTCCTTAGATGACTTGCACATGTACCATTGAAAAACTATTCACAAACCACCAGGACGAAGCACATCCCCAGGGCATTTGGGAAAACTGCTTGGAATCTACTTCTGCATTGCAGTGTGTTCCCTTCGCCTCTCTTCCCTCCCCACCACTGGCAGTGGCCATCCCACATCACTAATGAGAAGAGCTGAATGTTTTTGTAAAGGCCGGGTGGGTAGGGAAGGGACAGGCAGACCTTGGAACAGAGACCTCAGCACTGAGTGTTGAGGTCAAGATTTCTCCACGCTCTTCGCAAATAATATTATCTAAATAGGATTGAGTAATTGCTTCTCACTGCAAAATTTCCAAGTCAAGTTATTTATATGGAATGTCAGCAACCAGGTGCAAGAAGAGACAGAAGTAGAACGAAAGGTTTCATAAGTGAAGGCAGTTCATCTCTCTGAGACTCCATGTCTCCTTGTGAGAGAGGAAGAGAAAGACTTCTCTGTATGCTTGTTATGAAATAGATGGGAAATTATATGCTTCGAATCCCCAGCATGTGCCTGGCATGCAGGAGGAATTCAATAAATGTTACTCCTTTTCCTCACACGATAGCACCTCAATGTGTTAATCTGTTATTTTAAAACTTTGGAAAAGCTTTCTATAGCTCCAAGAATGAAGTCTAAATTCCAATCATCTGCAGGATGTCTTTGAGTGACGTTTTAAGCTCCTATGTCTTGACTTTTACTACATTTCTCACCACCCCTTTGGTATCTGTCTCCCTCTTTCGCTATTTTTAAGGTGTACTCCCTGTCCTCCCCCGTTTATCCTTTGAATTGTTCCTTAGTTATCATTTCCACGGGAAATGTCTCCCTTTGAGTTTCCCCTCCTACACTGCATGGTAAGGGCATGTGAAAAGATTGCTTAGTCATGTCTTACAGTTTGGATATGAAATTGCTTCCACAGGCTCAGGTGTTGGGAGCCTAAGTTCCAGATAGTGGACCCAGCTGGGAGGTGGGGCATAGATGGAAGAAGTTGGTCCACCCAGGGTAGATCCTTGGGGTGTTTTGTCCCTGGTCCCTTCCTGTCTCCCTGTCTCTGTTCCCTGTCCACATGTACCTGACACCATGATGTTCTTCCCAAGCAAGCATAGGCTGAACCCTCCAAAATCATGAGCCCAAATAAATCTTCCCCATCTGAAGTTGTTTAGGTCAGATATTCTTTCACAGCAAGGAGAAAACTAACCAACATACCCTATGTCTAGAGAGCCTCAGGGAATCGAGCCCCTGTCCCTAGAGACAGGAATGAGGAGGTCACGGAGGAATAACCTCTGCTGTCCTGGCTCAGAGTTGGTGGCCATGAAAGAATGTACACATCTTGTGATTCTCTTATCCTGGTTTCTCAAGGTTTCCTGTGTACGGTTTGACACAAACCATAAATTATGTAGTTTCTTCTTCAATCTACAATTACCCTATTTGTGCTTCTCTCTCTTTCCCTCTCTCTCTCTCTCATGCTCCAGCAACAATTAAACATACATTCCAGAACCTAAGAAATCTGTTTTACATGTAAGAGATGCAACTTTAAACACTTTCTATGTTTCTTCTATAGTTCCGTAGACTACACACATTTAGAAGACTCTCAATAAGGCATGGCTCCACCTAAAAGAATGGAGACCAAATCGAGTGTCAGTGGCTATGTCTGCAGCCCTAGCTACTCCGGAAGCTGAGATTTGAGGCTCACAGTTCAAAGTCAGCCCAGGAAGGAAAACTCTATGAGATACTTATCTCCAATTAACCACCAAAGGGGCAGAGGGTGTGGGGGGGGGGGAAGTTAGGAGAAGAGTTGTGGCTCAAGTGGAAGAGCTCAAGCCTTGAACAAAAAAAGCTAAGGGACACAAAGCCTCAGTAATCACACACACACACACACACACACACAGAATGAAAAGGAACAGATGGAGATCTCAGAGGCAGAGTGGAAGGAATGGGAGTATTTGGGGATTTGGGTACTGGTGAGGGAGCACACCCACTTTCTTGGTGTTGCTGAAATGTATTATCACTTCCAGAAAGACACCAGCTCTTCCCCCTCTTCTTACACAGCAGTGATGGAAGCAGGTATGAATTGCTTCATCCTGAACTCAGGTTCCTATTAGAAACAATGGGTTCAGCCCCCTCCAGCCAGGATCCCCAAAGCAAGTCCTTCTGCTGTCTGAGTCTTAGTGTCCTCATCTGTAAAGTGAGAACATTAATGACTGTTTCTGTAGTAGCTGTAGTAAGATTCAAGGAATTTGGTGCAGAGCCCAGAGGAACTTGGTAAATGCTATTTTTATAATCTATCTGGGTTCTTCTGAGAGTGGGCAAATGACTTATCCATTCATCCCTGCAGGCTGAGAAAGGTTGATTGGAGGGAAAATCCCTCTGGATCTCAGGCTCTCTCATGGTTGACTACTGTTTCTAGTTGGGCAAACCCTGTTGAAACTAGAAGTGCTTTGAGGGCAGCAAAAGGCTCAGGACTTCCTTAGAACTTCTCAAAGTGCCTACTACAATTCTGAGTGTGCAGCAAACAGTGACTGATGGGATTCTGATGAAGTCCACATCATGATGATGAGGCTTCTCTGCTGTGTGGCTCATCATGGCCAGATCTAGGTGAAGGAAGCTAACGTGATTGAGATAGAGCAGTGACATTTGTACTACTTCAGAAGTACAACACTACCACTTAGTGTTTCTCTGCCTCTTTGCTGTTCACCAGCTAGATGTTATCTTCCTTAACTTCCACTAGGTAGATACTATCATCTCCATTTTGAAAGGAGCACCATGAGATTCTCAGAGGAACAACTTACTCAGAAGTTAAGGAAAAGCCAGTTGGCCATAATTTCCACCAAACTACATTATCCCTCATTCTCTCTTTTATATTTCTTTTTTTTTTTTTTTTTGGGTCCGGGCATGGGGCCTGAACTCTGGGCCTGGGCGCTGTCCCTCAGCTCTTCAACTCAAGGCTAGCGCTCTACCACTTGAGCCACAGCACCACTTCCGGCTTTTTTCTTTTTGCTTATGTGGTGCTGAGGAATCGAACCCAGGGTCTCAGGCATACAAGGCAAGCGCTCTACCACTGAGCCACCTTCCCAGCCCCTCTTTTATATTTCTTAAATGCAAGACTTAAATAAATTTTTCTTCAATCAAATCAAGAGATAGATTATTTTCATTGAGTGCTGGGGATAAAACTTAGGCTCTGGGCCTTATACTATATCTCCATCCAACTTAAAAAATGTTTGTGAAACAGAACATCATACTACCTTTTGTCAGTGTTGGGTTTCAAACTTAGGATCTTCCCACCTCTGCCTCCTGAGTATCTGGGATTACAGGCATGTACTCTCTAGATCTTTATGACACCTGGCATAGTATTATGGTCACAGCAAAGAATAGATACTAGCCACTCAAACTGAAGTGAGAAACAACAGAGATGACCAATAATGGGTTTACAGGGGTTCTGCTTTCTCCTGTTCCATGGTGGAAACTTCCACAACACTCTATTCTAATGTGGATAGATCTCATTCTTAGGAAAGTTTTCCTTTACTTTAGTCCTCAAACTACTGTCTGAGAAAGGGATAGTCTAAATTTTATCCTCAGAGGATTAACCAAATTCAATGGTCTTTTGACCGAGGATCTGCAATGCCTAGGAGAGAAACTATAAATTCCTGATTGTCTTGGGTCTTCCACCTCCTCCTCAGGTCATTGCCTGTTGGCAGGAGAGCCAGGAGGAAATCAGCTTTGTTAAAAAAAAATGTTAGGGGTGAGAGCAAAAAGAAGAACTATCTGTGTCATATCCTGGCAGCCTTTGTTCTAAAGCATTAGAACAATGTAAAACACGGAGACAAAATAAGAACTAGACAAGATCTTTGCAAGCACTTAAGCCAAACCATTTCTGAGATCTCTAGAAGAGAGATAACATGATTCATTCAGTTCAATTCCGTTTTTTTTTTTGCTGGGGGATGAGGGGTGGCGGTAGGCAGTTCTGTCTCAGGAACTTCTTGATTGCAGCTGGGCCCAGATGGTACCTGGCCAAACTATCCAAAGAATGTCTCTTATTATAGGATGTTCAGCCCAGTTTGTACAACCAGGAAGTTTTGATACTTCTGATAATATTCAGATATGAGATTTAGCATTCAGGATTAGCTTTATTCTAACCAAATTTGGGGATCTGGTTCAAGAACAATGGATGAAAAGAACTGGAAATCATGAAATGTTGCAGGCATATGCAATACCCAAAGTGAAGTTTTAATCAGTATTCTAGAACTCACAACACTAAGAATGTTGCTCATTTGCAGTAGCCGTGAGAGCCTCAAGACTCAATCTGATGAGGCTTTTGCCTTTGGATGAAATTCTCACACCTACATCTTACACCGTGACAAGGTCAGGAGCTGTGTTTTCACACTTCTTTGATTTCTTCTACAGGTTCTGTCATACAGGTGGCCACATAGCTCCACTAAGTACTTGCACATATCATTTTTACAGGATCAAGGAAAGGCAGAGCTTTGGGTAAATTAGATTAAAAGGGTCTCCATTCCTCAAGTTTAAAAAGTGTCCTAGTAAACAGCAAGGGCCATGGAATAGTGTCAGTCTGTGCGGAAATGGGAGTAGCCTGGGCTTGAAGATGCTATGATACTTACTTGTTCCCTTGCTCTGTTCCCCGGTGTTTGCTTTGGTCACCCTCTGGTTCTGAGCTGCTATGGGGACCTACTCATGTATGAATGTGTATGTCTGGGTGAGAGGGGAGAGAAGAAAGGGAGGAGAGGGAGAGAAGGAGAAGAAGGGAGGGGAGGGCAGGACAAAGAAAGGGGGATTTGGAGGAAGATGAAGGACACGTGGTATACCTTCCAATTCTGTTCTTAAGCTCAACTTCTAAGAACCTCCAAGCCCCCCCCATGTCATCAACAACTTCACTATCTTCACTGGAGGCCCTGACAGGGTGAAAATTAACTACCAGTCTCCTTTAATCACTGAACAATATAATGAAGGGCAGAGTCCCACTTCCTTTTCCTCTCTGCTGTTGAAAGGGAGCTATCCTTTCCCTTTAGGAATAGTCTTTCTCCTGAATCATGCAGGATTCGTATCGTTTTGGAAATGCAAATGTGAATGTGTGTGTTTGCATCATACGCATATGTGTACATGGGTGTCCATGTTTGCCCATGTGTGCATGAGGGTGGGGGCAAGTATACTCACTCATGATATCTAAGCATTTGCTCTCCGAGAAAGAATTCAGAAGACTCTTGCTCTGCACCTCCCAGGACCTCCGCCTGCCAGGCCCCACACCTAGCCTGTACTCATATTCTCTCCCTTGACCCTGTATTCTCCAGTGAGCTGATCTCATTATGGCAAATTTAGTTACAGCTGAAGTCTCCTTGTAACAAAGATTATGTCCAAACCCAGAGTAATGGAACCTAGTCGATTTCATTAAAATAAAATTGGTTACAATGAATAATTCAATAGGGATGATTTTGTATCCTCATCTCCTCTTTGTAAATCGAAGAGCTAGTATTTATAATGATTTTTTTAATTGGATTTTTGTTTAGGAAGAGATAATCACCCATAATTCCTGACAGCCCTTTCCTTACAAGAGTGGAATAATTGTCCCATGAAGCCTCTTTTCAAATGCTAAGACTGGAAAATTCTTTCTCTCCTTTGCTCAGATCAGTAACAATAAGCTCTGGGTGGTTTTAAGGCACAGCTGCTACCTCAACATTTTTTTTAATGTGAGGTTCCAAATGCATTAATAATTCCCATGTTGGAGTGATATTCTTAAGCATCTCTAGGAAATGGATGCTACCATTGATTTGGATTTCCTCGACATTCCATGTGATCAGAGAAGTGATACCTGAGCTATTCTCTCGGTGTCATTTGCACCGTGTGTGTGTTTACAGTCAAGAAAACAGACATTTTCTGAGCATCTAGTTTAACCTAGATTCTGCGCTTAAAGACAAGAGACAGAGATGAGTGGACCTCAAACTTATTCACAAGGAAGTGATAGGGTTCTGAGGGAAGCAAGAGAACAAACAGATAAAGAGTTCAGGGTGAAGTTGCAATCACATGGTGGAGGTGAGGCATGAGGAGAAGGTGAACCCTGACCCTTCCTTGTGTGCATTCATTATTCCCTAGGCTGGGATGAGGAGCACCATGTTCCCATTTATTTCTACCCTCCTCAGGGCATTCAGACACTAATGTAAATAAATAAACAATAAGCAAAATGATAACATAATGGTCAAACAAATGCAAAATAAAAAAAAGAGTCAAGGAAGTGATCCTATCTTGTACTTCACCCAATGAATCTTCATTTGGCCCAAGAGAAGGGCATCCTTCTCTTTCATCAAGAAATTGGAAAGAAATATCTGGGAAATATGGCTGAGTTGGCTACTGGGCTGGATAGCTGGAACCACTGTGTCAGGTCTCTAAGACATATGAGTTTCAGAAGAAGGCAGGTGGCTTGTTCACCAGGATAATTAGAAAGGGGGCTCTGGGGAAGTCATAGCCATCCCCAACATCATACAAGCTCTGGTGGCCCCAAAACTCTCACTCCCTCAACTATGCTGTCAGTCCCCTGTGGGAAAAACATAGCAAATAAATAGTCCATGAGGGGACTGAGGAATGAGTCATAGCTTCTTAGAAGTGTAAAGATCCTTGGAGATCATCAAGCTCAACTACTCTCCATTTCAAAGACGGAAAGAAACATAGAGCCCAGGAAGGTGAGGAGACCAGCACAAGGCCATACAACATACTGATGGTAGAGTTACACCCTTAAAGTAGAAAGAACCTCCTTAAAAGTGAGAATTCCTCAAATGGATTTGTCATTACCCCCATCCCCCCACTGATTTCCAGTAGTCCAGCCAGAGTAGAGTTCTTTCCCACAAAGGAATTAAGTAGGGAAGGACAAAAGAGGCTAGTCATTACCTCCATTACACTGGTGTTCCCTCAGCTGGCCACTGTATTTCTAATTCTTTACAAATGGTACCCAAGAGGTCAAGAGGCACTGATATTACATGTAGCTAAAGATATGCTCATGTGGTCACATCCAATGGCATCATATCTGTAAGGTGGGCATTTCTGGCAAGCACAGAAGAGGTTCAGAGCATCTTCAGGAGGTGTGTAGGGGGTGGGACCTTACCTGGGATGCTGCTGGCTGTCCGATGACAACCCAGCCTGGGCACTGCTGGTCTTGATGGGAAACTGAAGCATTGGATGCCCATTGATCCAGGAACCCATGGGGTGTGTAGACACCGCAGTCTTTAATGCTAGTCTTTTGTTCAAACTCTTCACATACCCCATCTCCATCATGGAAATAGCACCGGCTGGGCTCATCTGTAAGAGATGGATATACAAGGAGAGAGAAAGATAAGTACTTGTTAATTGGTCTCAACCATCAGCAGTCAATATGGGATCAGTCCACCAAAATCATGAATGCTGTCTAGGCTATCATTCATTGTTAGTCACAATAAAATATCCCTCTGCCTTAAGAGAAAAGGGAAATCTTGCCATAGGTAACAGCATAGGCTGTTCTAGAAGGAAACAATCAGAATTTCAGTTAAACACTAGGTGAATTTCTAGGATGTTTGATCATCTGATAAAATGGTCATAAAATGGTTTAGGGGCAGCAGACTGCTGAGTATCTTCTAAGCTCAACAAATCCCTTGTTTACTTCTGTAAATAGTTCACATAGTGAAATATTATGGAAAGAGCCAGAATCAATCCGTTCCTTATAGTTCAGTTATTGAAGGATAGCTATGAACCAGCTGAGATCTCCTATAACTGCTAGCATGCTGGGCACTTTAAACATGGAAAGACCACAGGACTTTGACAGTGGCTTTGGCCTTCTTAGAGATCTAATAACTCAGGTCCACTCTAAGAATGACCAGACATAAATCCAGACTTAACTCTCTAAAAGCCAATAAAGAAGACTGAAAAGAGAAAAGAGTTTTGACCTGGGGCAAAGCTAGATTCAAATCAGGACTCAGTGACCCAGAAGGTGAATCTCTCTAAGTTTCCATTTTTCTCATCCAAACAAATAAATCAATGAGATAGGATATTCACCCAGCATTGTTACCATGATTATGTGAGATAATGTGTACAATGTCATCTCCTTTCTGCATTTTATGCAAAACAGAACTGAGAGCTGAGGATGGGATGGCATCTGCTTCCAGGTCACAGAGAAAGCTGGCAACAGAGTTAGAAGTAAGAGGCCAACTTATTATGCTTAGAAGTGAGAACTTCTCTACACGCTGGACATATAAGCTATGTTCAAGTTATGAACATACAAGCTCTGATGCCTAAAATCAGGAGGTTGCCTGGCTTTGGCTCCATATTTCTCCTCTTCTTCTTCTATGGTGAAGATAAATAGGGAGGGATTATATATAATGATTATAGAAAGTCTATCCTCTAAAATGACTCATTTCTTCTGCAGAGAACCTTCAGTGTGAAAAACAGTTGAAACTACAGGTAAACTCATACAAAAAGGCCAACTTCTTCTTTAAAAAATTACATTTAATATGGTAATAAATCTGCTTGGAACCAGCAGAGCCTGAGAATAATGAGAATGGAGATAGGGAAAGGCGGACACAGTAGGTACATAAGGGCACAGGTAGATAGATGGGCAAATGGATGATAGGCAGCAAGGCAAAAATAAAGTTGAAAGAGAAAAGAACAATAACAAAAGAGGGCAATGAAAGAGAAAGGGACAGAGAGAGAGAGAGAGAGAGAGAGAGAGAGAGAGAGAGAGAGGAAGCATGTTTCCTTTCTTCTCCAAGATTCTGCTGACAGAGCTATTTGTGACTCTCTTTTAAAAATAACATCCTTGGACTCTACTATTCAGGTTTTCTTGTCACTAGGAGTCCTGGGAGCCTCACAGCTCCATCTGCCAACCTTCGTCTGGGGGATTCTTTCTCCTTCTCTCCTTCTCTACTCCCTCTCCACTCCTCTGCCCCAACCACTGAAGAGAACAAGATAAGGAATGGAATACAAATGTGTGGCCCAGGAAAAACAAAGACAGTAGCAAGAGAACAACCAAAGTGGTCTTCTCTTTTTTGTCACGTTAGTTTCTTTGGCATTCCTTAAAGGCTACATGCTGGACCCTGAGTGGGTTGCAGTGAAGAGTCTGAAGTCATTAGCAAGGTCTATCATCTTACTACCCTGCCTTTCATGTACCAGCTAGAAGACCTTAATGATATGCTCCACTGGGTGAGGAGTGTGAATAATATCACACACACACACACACACACACACACACACACACACACACACACACACCACAAAATTTCAATAAGTAGTTGTATGGGGCTCTGTGTGTGTGTGTGTGTGTGTGTGTGTGTGTGTGTGTGTGTGTGTGTGAAACAGTAACGGGACTTTGAGCTCAGGGCCTGGATGCTGTCCCCTAGCTTTTTCACTCAAGGCTGATACTCTATCACTTGAGCTACAGCTTCACTTCCTGATTTTTGGTGGTTAATTGGAGATAACAGTCTCATGGACTTTCCTGCCTTGGCTAGCTTTGGAACACCGATCCTCCTATCTCAGATTCCTGAGAAGCTAGGATTACAGGACTGAATCACCGTCTTCAACAAGTATTTGTTGAGTGAATGAATGACTAAGTTTTAGAATCTCTGGTGGGCACATTCTTGTTAAACTATCGACTCGATATCCTTTGAAGGAAAAGTTTCTGAGAGACCAGTGGGGGATTGGCTTACGGTGGGGTTTCACTGGGCAGTCTGATCTCTCCATCTAACCCCAATTTTCCCAAGTATGAGGGAACTCTTCATTTCAGCTTTGCCCCTTTCCACATGGTGACACATTAAGAAGTCTACTCTATCCAGCCAGGATGTTTGATGTGGGTGGGGCAGCACTGACAAAGTCTGTCCTCCTCAGTTGAGTTTTCATAAGCCAGCAAAGCTCTTTTCCTTTTGGAAGAAATGAGCTCAGCTCCTAGAACTGGAAGCATATGGACTGTGTGTAAGTGGTCAGACACACTTAATGCAGCCCCTTGTCAACTTAATTTTCTGTCTTTATTTGTCTGGAGCCTAAAGATGAAATACCAGCACCTATGTTCCTGAAAGGCTCTCAGAGTCATGATCATTGAAGAACATAGGCCAGCTACCTGCAGATAGGGAAGTGAGGCTTTTTGAGCATGGGAGATGGACTCAATTTAGTGGGACTTAATTCGAATCTGTGCTCTTCTGAAATGGGCTACCTTCCAAAGGAATGTGTGGATTTACCTATCTCTCTTCTTGTTTATAAGCTTTTGAGAAATGAGCATCTGCTTCTATTTCCAGCTCAGGGACCAGTGATTGGCATTAAGAAACTCCCTCAGCCCAAAGATTATTATATTTTTCTATTTTTGAAAGACTAGAAAAAAATCATATTTTTAAGTTTAGCTATTTGTTTAGGGTTGAGTCCAACCACAACAAGCTTTGTGCCACATAATTCATCCAAGCACCACCACCACCAAAAGACCAAAAAATGTGCAATCTTTCTATCCAAATAATAGCTTTTTGGAATAGGGACAGTGGTAGTGTCTTAACTTTACGAGGGCAAAGTTTGGGGGGGAATCTGGGAGAAGTTGTGTTGGCATGACTTTCTTCTGGAATAGAAATATCTTGACTTCATACTGTCCTTCCTCCCACCCCACCCCCACCCCTAAGGGCTTCATGTCAAGACCAGATTGCTGACCTCATTTAATTCTATTGAAACCAGGGTTTGTGCTTAACCTCTTTGCAAGCAGATCAGCCTACGCAGAGGACAAAAGGCGAGGTGGTTAAGGACTCCTAAAGAACCATGAATCTGCTAACTAGCTTCAGATGCTGACTAGGTCTGCTGAATCTGAGGAGCTGAGTCCTTTTCTGGGTCCTTCGAGGGTTGGCCATACACCAATATGAGCTACAAATTCCTCCTTGAGTCTCATGGAGACAACGAATCATCATCTGACTAGAATATAAGAGAGCCTGGGCTGGCTTTTTGTAGTCACTCTTAACCAGGCATAGAGGGCACCCACAGCCCAATCTGTACTCGGTCTACACGATGCCCTCATATTTGGCTTGGAGTCTTGTCCCCTTATCCCCTTCTCACACAGCAGTGATCATCTATGAATGACTAATCTAAAATGTAAATCTTGTATGTGAAATTGCCTAATTGACTCCAACCAAGTTTGACCTCTCCATGTTGGTTTTAGGACCTTTTGAAGTCCAGGTTCAAATTCCCTGTGTATCCTCAGGTCCAGCTACATGAGTTGAGTTCTTTACCAGAATTCACTCCTCACAGGGTCTGTGAGTCAGTGACTATAGTGACAGTCATGGCTTTAGATAGATGGCTTCTCTGAGTTCCAGTGTCCCACAGTGATATCACTACTGACATCTATTTAAAGGCATCTCACAGAATAACCCAAAACAGTGATTTTCCCCTCCACAATCCCTTTCCTTCATCTTAGTGGATGACAACACCATTGGCCAACAATGGCCAAACCAAACTTTTCCTGGTCAGCTCTCCTATTTCTTTTTCAGTGTGCCCTTTAACTTGACATAAAGTCAATCTGCACATCCCAAAGGCTCCTTGAATTGCAGACATTCCAAATCTGCTGCTACCAAATTCAAGTCTCTACTGCTGATGCAATTTCACTAAACAAGTTTCTCTGCTGCTTCTGTACCCTTCCCTGGAACATAGCAACCAGGCTGTTCTTAAAATGAAGTTCCTCACTTGAAGCAAGTCAATGGCTTCATATCTCATAGGTAACACAATTCAGAGCCTGTATCATGCTCTACAAGGTCCTGTTTTTTGTGACTCTCTAGCTACGATCTTCCTTGTTCACTGTCTTCCATTAAACTAGTTATTCATTTATCCAGATAGCTATATATTTAGAAATATCTATCTCTCTCCCTCTCCTTCCCTTTCTCCTTGCTTCCATTCCTCCTTTTCTGGTCTTCCCCCTTGTCTCTCTCTCTCCCTCCCCCTCCCTCTCTCTTCCCTCCCTCCTTCCTTCCCTCCCTCCCTCCCTCTCTCCCTCCCTCCCTCCCTCTCTTCCTTCCTTGCTTCCTTCCTTCCTTCCTTCCTTCCTTCCTTCCTTCCTTCCTTCCTTCCTTTCTTTTCCTTTCCTTTCTTTCTTTTCCAGTACTTTTCACTCAGGCCTCACCTTTGCTGGGCTGACATTCTAACACTTATGCCATACCTCCGGCTTGATTTTGTTGCTTATTTGGAGATGAAATATAGCAAGCTTTACTGCCCAAACTAGCTTTGAATTGCAATTCTCCAAGTCTCAGTTTCCTAAGATTATAGGCACGAGCCACTGGCTCCAGGCATATTCCAAATTCTTAACACACTAGGAAGCTGAACTTGATGTTCCCTTTCTTTTTCCTTGCTTCTTTTACTTTGCTTTTCTTATGACCTCTTCATTGTTTAGAGGTCAGGTAAGTGTTACTTCCCCAAATAACAACCCTGTTGATTCTATTTCCCCATCATGTTTTATTTTCTTCACTATATTGTTCACTGTCTAAAAATAAGTTTTGGGGACTGGAGATGTAGCTCAGTAGTAGAGTGCTTACATACCACACAGAAGGCCCTGGATTTAATCCCCAGCACCACAAAATTAAACAAACAAATAAGTAATTCTTTCATGTTATATCATCCCCCTAACTCTGTAAGGTACAACTTTCATAGAATCTGTTTCAAAGTGAAGCTTTTACTTTTAGATTCAAGAAAACTGATTGGTTTATATTTAAGAACAAAAAGAGAAATTATTGCTGGAAGCTCTTGGGTCCTGAGGCATTGATGTTTGCATCCCTAATACTCAGGAAAGGGTCAGTCTTATAACAAGTACTCAGTAAATCATGAATGAAAAATGTGGAAATCACAGAACTTCTCTAATTTATTTCATTAAAGGTGTATCAAAAAGCCAGGTTTGGCAGTCTATGACTCTGATTCTATCAGTTAGGAGGCTGAGGTGCTCCAGAAAGACTGTCTCAAAAAAACATCATCACAACAAAACAAAGTTGCAAGGCTGATTTGGATCTGCTCTGATTATGATACTATATAAAGGTTTTTATGAAATCATAATTAGAATGAGGTCATAATACAAAATCTAGCACACATTAAGGTAAAAATGTCCAATTCTACATAAACTATTCCATATTTTTTCTGTGAGACATGTATCCCACCATCTGTCTTTGTTTTATTGTTTTATTTTATATCTTAACTGAGTTTGAAAATAAATGGATAGGCTGCCAAATAAAGAGATTTGGCAGTCTTTAAGAATCAGAATTCAAATATGCAATTATATCACCTTGAATACAGAGCATTTGTTTTAGTGGCTTAAAAAATATTCTAAGCAAAGATAGCAATTCTAACAAATAACAATGTAGTCAAGTGAACAGAATATTGAAAGTATTGAGTGATTTTTGTTTACATCTCTTTGGGGTCCCGATGATGGTCTCTCATGATATGGAGAACAAGTACAATATGGTACTCTGCTGGGACATGCATGCCACAGAAAATACTTGAGTTATAGAGAAGCAGACATTCCAAGCACAAATGGAAAGAAGACCGATACCAAGGACTCAAAGTTCTTTCAAAGTATAAGGAGGAAATTAAAAACAAAATTTGACTTGAATGATATAAGCTAATAAATGGGAAAGACAATTCAAAATATGGATATGCACAAAGTAGGCAATAATGGCAAAAAAATAGGCAATCATGAAAGAAACACACTTCAGGTGGAATGCCAGTGATTTGAACTGGATCTCATTTTGATCACCATAAGGTGAGAAGAAAGAGAGGACAAGAAGGAGAGAGGAGGGAAGAAATGATGAATGAAGGTAGGAAAGAAATAAGGAAGATAAGGAGGGAGAAAAGGAGAAATGAAAGAAGGGAGGGGGTCGAGAAGGAGGAAAGGAAGGCAGGCAGGCAGGCAGGCAGGCAGGCAGGCAGGCAGGCAGGCAGGCAGGCAGGAAGGAAGGAAGGAAGGAAGGAAGGAAGGAAGGAAGGAAGGAGAAAATGGAAGGAAAGAATGGAATGAGGGAAGAAATTTCTTTCTCAAAATCCACAGCCTTGTAATGAACAAGGAAACTCTGGAGAGAACAGCTGTCTGCTCATGTACCCTAGGACTTTAGACAAGTCACTTTCCTCTCCAGGTTACAGATCTACCTTCTGTAGAATAAAGAATGTTAAATAAGACAGCTTTGTGATTTCCCTTACATTGTATCACTCTAAAAATATATTTTGTTCTTGATTTTCCCCCTCTTTCATTGTTAAACTATCTTTTTAGTCTGAAAGTGAAGACCGTGGATGGTGAGTGTAAGATCCGCTCCTGGATGGCTAGCAGACTCCACCCTCCTCGCAGCAAAGTCTCCACCCAGTACCTGCATTACCTAGGCAACTGGGACACCTGGAAGAGGTCACATCTGAATTTGATGTGGCCACACCCTTCTCCGCCCATACCCTAGATAAGGCCTAGCCCAGGCCCAGACGCTCTCTCCCTTCTCTTTTCTAGCTCTCTTTCTGCTCTTTTCTAGCTCTCTCTGCTCTCTCTGCTCTTTTCTAGCTCTTTTCTCTCTCTTTCCCAGCCTACTGAATAAACCTACCCCTTACCTGAATACTACGTGCTGCTGTTCTTACTCGGCTACCTCTTTTTAAAAACCTAACAGTAAGCCTATTGGGAGAGAAGAGGGTTGTAATCAAAAACAGATGAAGGGCTGGGAAGGTGGCTCAGTGGTAGAGTGATTGCCTTGCATGCATGAGGCCCTGGGTTCAATTCCTCAGCACCACATAAGCAGAAAAAGCTGGAAGTGACGCTGTGGCTCAGGTGGTAGAGTGCTAGCTTTGAGCTGAAGAGCTGAGAGATAATGCCCAGGTCCAGAGTTCAGGTCCCACAACCAACAACAAAAAGAAAAACAGATGAAACTGGGGACCAGAAATAAAAATCTGAATCTTAACTCTGTCACTAACGTGTTCCTAGATACTGACTAATATATATCATCCTTCACTCTTTTTTGCCTTAATATTGGGGGAAAATATCCAATATTACTTTTCTTACTTATTTAGAAAATTATTTGCATAATGATCTGATTTTAAAATCACACTAAGGAAAATATTCAAACATGTCCAAAAGTATAAGCAGTGCTGCTATCATATTTTACCATTACCGATACAAAAACTCATCTCTCCAATTATAAAACAGGTTTTTCTAATTCATTGTTTCAGCGTCATCTCAATCATTATGGCCCAGAGGGGCTTGTTTCTAACCACATTCCAAAAACAGTGTCCCACCCCTCCACTCCTGCCTCTCTTGACACCTGTCTACTGTTTTCCCTTCACAGCATTATCTTGCTTTTTCACATGTTTACTTGGTCTTTACATTTTCTCTAAAATAAAATGGTGGCTCCACAAGGGCAGAAACACAGGCTGTTTTATTACCCATAGAACTCAAATTTTAGTACAATCAGCAAATATATGCTAAAGGAATGAATAAAGGTCAAGGCCTTTAATGCAATTTATTCTACATGCTTCCTTTGGCAACCGTGGCAAGTGAGACTCAGAGATGCTAAGTAACTCACTGAAGGCAGGAAAATTAGTTCTTAGAGGCCAAGCATTCTGAGTGGCTAATGAAAGGTCATCATGCAAATATCAGGAGTGTGTAGTGCTAATTAGAAACTTGTCTGTGGGAAATGCATGTATGTGGCCAAAAGGAAAAATAATGTACCCAAGTGAAAGTCAGCAAATACACATATATTTATCTGTTCTTCAACAAGGCACTTTTAAAAACCTTACTGATCCAGCACAAGCAGCCCTTGGTCAAGATTATATCTAAGAGAAAATTTTAGACAAATGGATATGATGAATGAATGGGCCACGAACTGGAGGATGAGTCAGGACAACACACAACAATCAGGCTAATTACCCTAACCTAGCGATAGGACTAAGGTGACTACAGTATGCTGGGTTCTTGGTTGGGATTCCTATGCAGTCACCAGGATGTCAGCATGGATTTTTTTCCCCCATCCTGAGTCCTGATTGGTTTAGCCTATCCCATTACCCTCCTCCTCCTGGTTTGGATAAGTCCCAAAAGATAAAGGATTCAAGCCACAGTGCTCTCCATCTCCAATCTGGTAAGACAGTTGATAATGTACTAAAGAGCAGGAGCCACATAGCAGCCAGGGTTACCCTTGGGTAAGTTACCTTTCTCTTATATGATGGGCAGTATACTCTTCAGACTTTAACTTTATTTTTTTCCTACAGAGATGTGTAAAAAAAAATGAGGAAAGCAGAAGGGAAAGAGGACTGAAGGGACAGAGAGAAAAATTGGGCTTAAACTGGTTAATTCTAACCTGGATCATTTGAAAATAGGAATTAAAACAATTATTCTATTGGATCAGAGATGGTAAGGTCACTGTGACTCTTTGTGTTGAAAACATGTTCTAAGGAGTAGGGATTACTGTAGGGTCACTGTCTAACAAAGGTGAGGATCTATTTGCCCAAACAAAAGCATGAGGTTGCTGATTGCATAGCTGGCTGTACATTCCAGAGCAGAGGCCAGAGAAGTCCTCTCTAGACCAACCATGGGGCTGGTTCTGGGCCACTGAGGGTCAGTTAGGATATGGTCTGACAATGAGACTCTGGATAAGTCCCAGCCCCTAAACAAGATCAGTAAGAAGATAACCTGATACAGTTCAGAGCAGGCCCATTAGAAATCCCTTGCCGTTGATGTCAGAAAACGTAGAGTCAGAAAATCCAGAGTTATGCTTTCAGTGTTTCTTGATAGAAGCTTTATGACAACTGACAAGTGTAATCTTGTCCCTGCCTGCTTCTGCAGGCTCCTCTCTGCGCTAAGACACATACCACTCAAAGCTCCAGGCCCATCTGTGAACATGCCTTCCCTCTCATCACCCCCTCTGTGCAGAGACTTCCTCCAAAATTCCCAGCTACTTTCCCTGTGATCGGTTCCATTCATCCTTTCTTTGTAGCTTATCCAGGCACTCTTAACCTGTCTGCCTATTCTTGTCCCAGGAAGACTGGTTGCCCATCTCTGTCTACCGATCGAATCCCCCAATTAAAATTACATTTTAGTGCATTTGCTAAATAGGTAACTGGATGATTACATGTTAGGTACTGTATCTACTATTATTTCATCCAAGAATAGCATTAGGCATTGGTGATACTGTTATTCCTGTTTAAAGACAAGGAAATAGGTATTTAATGAAGTTAGTCAATGCCTACTGTTTCGTGAGTGGCAGAGTCAAGAATTACCTCCAGACTAGTTGAATTCTAATATCTACACTCATCGGTCCAGGCATGCTGCTCAACTCGAATCTTTTGTATGGATGAGGATACTGAGGAGAGTTTAATGAGAATGGCTGACTTTAGATTCTCTGGAATGGCTTATGATTTTATGTTACCTGGCCGCGTATGGGTTTGATGGAGCTGTGGCCACATCCAGGCTTTCCATTCATTCATGGGAAAAGCAATACCTGTCAGTCTTGAGTTCCTATTCCAGTTTCAGCAAATTGGTAAAATCATGACTGTCTTCCTAGATGTTAGCAAGAAAATACCTAACTACACTTATCGTGCTTGAAAAAAAAATACTGTATAAGATCTAGTACCTCCTTTATCCCTGAAGTTAAAAAAAAAAAATCTGTCTCTACTACTTTGTGCCACAGCTAAACTATGGTCTCAATAACTAATGTTTTTGTTAAATTTAAAAAAAAATTTTTTTAATGGAATCTGAGTTTTGGTTGGCAAGAGATTGCACATGCTGGGCCCAGCATGTGAGCCACAATCCATTAGGGAATTAGGAGTTGAGTTGGGGACCTTAAGGCTCAAGTATCCCTTCACACACAGTACTTAGAAAGCCATCAATTTCCTTAACAAAGAGCATTGGCTTAAATGCCCCCTTAAAGCAGTGTTATTTACACAGTTATCCACTTCCTTTTGAATTCTCCCCATGGGGGTGGCAGGCCTGCAGTTCTTTGCAGCTACTGGTTAATTAGGCCTCTTCCTTAAAAAGAAACTCCTCTTACTATTCAAAAGCAGCTCAATTTGGCGGTTTTGGAGAGTCCTACTGAGCCATCTAAACACCATCAAAATCTCTGAAGCTACCTACCCACAGGTCTTCTAAAGTCCTAAAGTGGTTGGATCACTGTAAGTATAGAGATAGAAGATAGGCATGTTTTGAATCTGGATCTTCTCAATGAGAAGGTAAAATAAGGTTCAAAAGAGCATGAACAGCCGGTCCAGGATGGCCCCGCTACTCCGGAGGTTGATAACCCGAGGGCCAAGGTTTGAGGCCAGGTGGGGCAGAAAAGTCCACAGGATTCAAAATATGATGCTGGAGATAAGGTCGAGTCCCAGTTGAGAAAACAAGATGAGAAGCGCTAAAGACCCAGGTTCAAACCCTGGTACAGAATTAGTGGCAAATCGCAAACACTTGTGAACACTTATGAACTGTTCCAGCTCCATGGCACATCCACACAGTGATGCTGCTGTAGCATGAATAAGGAAACTAAAGCAGCCCTTGTTGTAAGGTGAATCATCCCAGATGACACATTTTGAGATACAGACTATTGGAGTCTTTATTACACAGTTAGCAGGCTTCAGGCCACCCACTGTTACAAAAGTCTGCAGCCACCAACTACACATAACACAGCTAAGGACATAGGCTAGAGAGGAAAGAAAGAGCAAAAACAATATCAACAATATCAACACTCCAATTCAACTCCAATGGAGAGCTGAATTGGGATGCCATGATGACTGGAGAAGAGCCAGGAGACAGGACGCAGGAAACGACCTTGGAGACACACGTGGCATGGCGTCTTGGTGGCTAAGCTAAATAGGTCAGCACAGGGGGCTGGTCCACAGGAAATTCCCAGTCCCAGGTACTGGACTGATAGATTCAGTAACCTATCAGGCAAGTGCTGCCCCTGTTTCCAGGGATCCAGGCAGGTGCAACTCCTGGGAGGCAGGTGATGGGCAGGGGGTTTCCTTCCCCCAGCATGAAAGACAAGATGCCAGACTCTACCATCCAACCATGTGGTCAATATGGCACCAGCCAGACCAGACCTCCTTACTTTACCCTCATCTTCTTTGTGGCAGAGCCCTAATTTAGACACATGCAACCCAGCTTCAACTCTGCAGTCGCCTCTACTCTGAGGTTGCTGAGCCAACTGCCCTGCCTGAGATGACATCCAGAAGGTGAACAGTGTGCCTTAAGACAATCCTAAGGTTCCTCTGACTGCACTGACCAACGGAGCTCTACTGCACTTTGTTGCCTGCAAAATAAAACTGTAGTGTAAAAACCAACAAGCAAACATATTTTCCTTCCACCCTTTTATTTATTTTCTATTTTTCTGAGCCTCAAATGATGTACCAGATCTTGGTCTCGGCCCTGGGGAATCAGATGAACTAAACAAGGTCTCAGCTCTCCAGGACTTAGTGAAGAGGACACAAGATAGGAAGATGATAGGAAGAACTTAGGTATGATGTGCCAGATTGGAGGGGTCCATCAACCCAAGTGGGGAGCATCTTCCAGGCAGGAAGACACTGTGAGCAAATGAAAGGACACTAGAAGGTGGGGAGTGGGTATAAGGCACGAGAAAATGTTGGGATAGACATTGCAAAAGACTGGTTAGGCCCCCTATAGACAGTACTTTCCTTGAAGGCCACAGTAAGGAATTCAGATTTTCTCAAGGGCACTCTGAAGCCACCTGATGCTTTCAAACAGATACATGATGTTCACCCTTTAGGTAACTTGCTGACATTCTCTCAGAGGGTAGATTGTGGCAAGCAAAGGCAGGGAGCCAGGAACCTGCTTGGGGCCTTCAAGTAAACCAAAGACCAAAGAGAAAAAGACATTGATCCGCAGGGAAACAAAAGATAAGCTTTCAAAGTAAAATTGGAAGAAATGATTGTTGGAACGTGGGAAATGAGAAAGAGAGGGAGGAGGTGTGGGTGTTTCCCACAGGGCTAGGTGCCCGGTGGAGGCTGAGATAAAGAGTTGTATCAGTTTTGAGGAGAAAGAGGATGAACTTTCATTCATTGTATAGAGTTTGAATGACGTTTAAATCTGGGTAGAGTAAGTAGATACATACAAGTCTGTATGAAAAAAAGAAAAATAAATAAAAACACAGGTAAGGGGGGGGTAGCCTAGTTGTAGAGGATTTGCCTAGCATGTGCAAGGCCCTGGATTGGATCCAGAGACAGACAGACAGACAGACAGACAGACAGACAGAGACAGACAAGACAGACAGAGACAGAGAGACGGAGAGAGACAAAGAGAGACAGAGACAGAGGGACAGTAAAAGAGAGGGGGAGGGAGAGGAGAGAAAGAGAGACAGAGACAGACATGCTCTGGTTGAGAACCAAGAATAAGAAATGTTCCATTATAGAAAAAAAAATCTATCGTGCCTAGACTTCATTTCAAAAAAGAACAAGCTAGATCCAGCAGTAAAATACTTAAATGCAATCCCTATTTAATAGAACCCCCTTCTCATGGCATCCTTGAATGATGGCTTTCAAATCTCTGCAAGATCTTTTCCAGGAGCACAGTACTCTCTATTTGTAAGAGCTAGATCATCATCTCTCATAACCATATTAATGACTATTTATCGATCACTTTCTGAGGGACAAGGATTGTCTCATGCAGTATGAACCTGGTATGCTGAGTAGTACATAGCCCAGGCCTGACATAGTGAGAGGCGTTCAACAGGTAACCAATGCATAAATGTGATGAACAAGTTTTCCAATGAACGAAAGAATAGATCAGAGCAACACCCTCTGTGGCAGAGAACAGCATTCTCATTTCTCTAATGGAAGGAAATACGGGATGCCACAGGTCTGGAGCAGACAGACTGAGGAGGTCCTTGTGTCTCAGAGTCGGGTCGGCTGGCTTTTCCTTCCATTCTTGTTTGCCCACTGAATTCCCTTGGCAAAGGGCACACGCACACACACACACACACACACACACACACACACACACACACACACATGTACAAATGGAAAAGCCGAGGGATTTGAGACACTTGTGCAGCCCTTTGCCTTGGTAATGAGGCTGAACTCAAGTTAAGCATGTGGTTTCGGTGTCTTGAGCACAGAGACGAGCCCTGGCCAAGGACCTTTAGAGCACTGCCAATGGCAGTTGATAGTTTAATTTAAACTTATGGATAATTTGGGCCGGGTTTCTGACTGGTGTTGAAAGCTAAAATCACTCTGATTTCTCTTCAGGTCACTCTGCCAAGAGTACTCTTTTGGCCTTCGAAGAGCATTGCAGTCTGGGAAGGAGGTTGATGATCATCTTCGAGCACGGCTCCTAACATGTCATGCTTCTGCCTAGAAGCCAGACTTTATTACAGAATCTGAACCCCCCTTCACCCCCCCCCCCCACCCCTACTGGCCCTCTTGTGACTTTACTGCAGTAGCTTTCTTTAGGACTAGCTTACTCACTGTCCCTGCCAAAGAACCCGGCCTCATTCTGGAACTCCATAGGATCTCAGTGACTCTCCTGGTCTTATCCAAGTCTGAATTCTCAGACTCGAGGTGGACCAGTGGTTTCCCAGGGCTCCTGGTTTGGGGGTGGGGGGCGGGCAGGGGGAGAAGGAGGAATGGTCTACAAACCAGTGCCACCCTATCTTCAGTGAGTATGGTCTATTATTGTCTGAGGCTCTCACAGTGCAGAGAAGTTTTGTATGCAGCAGGTGCTTAACAGAAACACCCGTGTGAGAAGGTATTTTTCCAGCTGTCTTATAGGACCTCCTATGATTGTTGCCTGAGGGAGCTTCAGCAAAGAACTGTAGACACTAAGCTCGGGGTATTTTGTTACTCTTTTCAGTAAATTAATGTGGAAAACCCATCGCTTTAACAAGTATGATAATTTCAGATTTGCTTTGTGTTCATTTCTCTTTGGTCCTTAATCAGTATCAACCCCAAGAAAGAGGGCTTTCAGTTTTTCCCTCTGTTAAGTATTTAATGATCTGTAAACAAACACTTCAGACAGTGTTTCTTCTAGAGACCCAGGGATCCTTTTGTTATGTGAAAATGTCTTTGGCTTCCTGCACCGTTTCCCCTTTTCTCATTATCTGTTTGCTGCTAGGCAGTTCAGCTCTAGAGTATATATGTGTTTTATTTCTGTTTTTGCTTTTTTTTTTTTGTCAGCTAAGCCTAAAGATGCAGATACAGCTTGAATTAGCAGTTAAGCCTAAGGGTTTAAGAAGCCAGACTTCCAGGACAAGAATCCCTAAATGGGAAAGGGAATATATTACTTAATTTCTCAGTGCCCTGATTTCCTTATCTAAAGATGCCATCTAAGGTTGAAAATACCTTATGGATCGATTGCGTAAATCCAAAGAGCTTGATAAAGAAAAAAAAATCCATGAATTATCTAATTAACACCAAGTTATTTGTGCTATTCCAACTCTCGTCTAGAATGATGAAATGACTTTCCCATAGAAAGGAATCATATATATATATATATATATATATATATATACACACACACATATACATATATATGAAATAGATGAAAAATCTATTTGTATTTCACCACTCAAATTTATTCTTGGCATTCCAGAGAAGATTTGACTATTCTACTTTGGGAGTTGGGAAGATTTGGGTTTAAATCCCATTGCTGCCACTTAATTACCTGTTTTCAAAACATAACTTCATCTCCCTGAGCCTCAGTTTCTCCTTGTACCAAGTGAGAGTAAGGTGGGCACTGCTGCGTGGCCTTTGTGAGGATCAGGAAAGGAACATTTGGTGTCTTGTGCTGCAGTCAGCCTGACATGGGATGCAGCACCCAGGAAGGTTTGTTTCTCTCCTAGTGGTTGTGCATTTCAGTAAATATTTACTGAATGGAAGCCATATCTCCAAAGCTGCTTACATGTTTGGGGGGAATCTACTGGGTCATCTGAAAAGGGGTGATAATAATGCCCAGCTGCCAGCTTGGCTGGGAGTCTAAAAGGAGACACTTGGGTGGATTCGCCACAAGTTATCAATGCTCTGCCGGCCACAAGAAGAGGAAGAGCTTTTAGGAAGGAAAGCTGTCCAGGTTCCTGGGGCACTGCTTCTAGCTTCACAGTGGAACACGCTTCGGTGTATTAGACAATGGTTGTCTAGCGCTGGATGTTGGGGACGTAGAAGAGGATGGGATGGCTTCTTTCAAGGGTGAAATATAGGGAGGCACTACAATTACAGCATCAGCCCAGGAGAGAGATTAACAAAGTGATAAAGTGATAGTCTCATGTCTCTCTGTCTTTCTCTCTTGGTGTCTTTCTGTCTCTCTCCGTTTTTCTGTTTTTTCCCTGTGTCTTTCTCTCTTTTTCTCTCTTTTCATTGCCTTTCTCTTGGTAGCTCTGTTATTCTTTGTGTCTCTTTCTGCGCATCTTTCTCTCTCTTCATCTGTCTCGCTCTGTATCTCTCGGTGTCTTTCTGTGTCTGTCTGTCTTTCTCTGTATCTTTCTAGGTTTCTTTTTGTCCCCATCTTTCTTTGTGTCCATCTTTCTGTGTCTTTTTTCTGTCTGTCTGTTTCTCTTTCTCTCTGTCTTTCTGCCTCTGTCTGTCTCTCTCCCTCTCTTTTTCATTTGCCTGGTTCTTCTTCAGACCACCTCTACATAGTCCCTTCTCTCCATGCCAGCATTTAACAACATCTTCAGTATGGTGCCAGATAATGGCTATTTTGGCTTTGAGGGCTGTTCAAGGCTCTGTTGGAAGCATCAGCTCCTCATCATCAGCAGAATATTAACAGTGGCACAGTTGTGCTTCACTCAATTTTTTGGGGGGCCAAAACTGGCAGCAAGCTGTCATTGGCCAAGCCTGTTGTATGCTGGGCAGGGCACGGAATGTAGAAGGAAGGCACCAGTCACCTTCTAAATCACTGTAGTTCTCAAGGCCATGAAGGAGATCAGATCATAGAAGGCTTCGTCCTTAGCTTTCCCTGGGTTCTCGGCAGCCCAGTGGTGCTGACACTCTTTCCCTTCTTCCCAGAGTTCTCTCTTGCCTTGAGGACTGAAAAGTCTGGGCTTCCTGTCATCTTCAGCATCATCCTGCTTCACAGCTTCCTACTGTGTCTATCTCCTGCTCAACCCTTCAGTCCCAGCCCAATGCCACAACTCCAAAGAGGCTTTCCAGACAATCCATACAGAGGAGGTCCTTCTTTAAACACTTCCAGGAGTGTGTGAGTGGTGCTGTCAACAATGAAATTCAAATAATTATCAGTGTCATTTTCCCGCCCTTCCTTGTACTGTCACTTCTCTTTTAGCAGAGTTTCACACAGAAGCCACAATAAACAGAAGCTGCTTGGATCAGCCACCTAACGCCAGTAGCCAGCGTACACCATCTTTAGCCTGCCCGGGTCTCACTACACATGGTAGAGAGCAAGCAGCTGTCTTTTCCCCAGGCCCTCACAGTGAGGTTTTCACACAACCCTGACTGCTCATCCATCATTTTATTTTAAGCACATTACTTCTCTGTCCAAAAAGAAAAGGAGGATACAATTAAGTCTATATCCCTTACTTGCTTAATATTTCAATTTCCCCCCAGGGCAAGTGGAGATCACAGCTCATGAATAGTAAAAGTCTCTTCCAACTCAATATGGACTCCAAGTCACAGCAGAGAACCAGGGGCTGGGATAAGGCCCTCACCCAGCCCAGGGGCCTCCTCCCCATCTCTAGGCCCACCTCAGTTATAAGGGTACAGATGCACATTCAAGGCACATGTGTATGCAGGTGGATGTCTGGTCACTTTTTTTTTTTTTAATGCCATAAAGAAGTTCTTGTTCTCGGCTACTCAGATTCACCTGCCTTGGACTGTGGCTGCTTTTCAAAGGCCACACATCAAAGTTTCGTCTTGATTCCTAGCAGTCAAGCCAGCTCCAAGTCTGTTCCTCGAGCCTGACCCCCTTCCTGAGACTCAGGAAGCTGACCTGGACTGAGGGTTAGAATTCCTCCCTGCTGGCGTCTGAGGCTGTCCTGTTTCTTTTCATTCCAGCCTTGCCTCTCTGTGGGGTAGGCCTCCCGGGTTTGCAAAGGAGGTGGTGAGCCCTGGTCTGGGGCAGGTTGGCAAGCTTGATGCTAAGTGGTGCTGACACTGTTTGAATGCATCCCTCAGACCTCCCAGCCAAGGACTCAGATCTTTGGTCCTGCCCACAAGTCAGCCTTCCGCCCCATTGCCTCCCTTTCCTGCTCTTTTGTCCCTTCGGTGACCCCTTTGACCCTCCCAGTAAAAGGAATTTCTTTCTCTCCCTCAGCCCTCCTATCACTTAAAAATGCACAGTTTTAAAATAAAAACAATCTGGGGCTTGAATTCTAGAAGTTAGAGCCCCTAACAGCCTTCTGAGAGTTTATCTAATTATTCCCTTATAGTATGTGGGAATGGGGAAACTGAGGACAGGGAAGCTCAGCCACTCTGCCAAAGGCACCATAGTAATTCTGCAGCCTTTTTGCCACACATGGGATGCAGTGAGTCTGCCTATGGACTGACTGAGAGTCAGTGTGAGGAAGAGGAAGGAGAGGCGGCCTTAACTGACCTTGAGTATCCACTAACTGCTGCTTTGTGCTCAGTACTTGAGAGAGAAGTAATTGAAAGAAGTTCTCTAACTGTGGTCATTTTCCCGAGAAGGAAACTGAGACTCAGAGGAGATGGGAGTTATCTAGGACAACCTAGGTGGTAACTGTGATCACATGGTACTGGGGCTTGAACTCAGGGCAGTGCGCTGTCCCTTAGCTTGCTGATCAAGGCTAGTGCTCTACCATTTGAGTCCTATTTCCACCTCCAGCTTTTTGCTAGTTAATTGGAACAAAACACCTTTTCTGCCCAGGCTGGCTTAGAACCATGAGTTCAGATCTCAGCTTTCTGAGTAGCTAAGATTCTAAGCATGAGCCATTTGTACTGGGCTAAACATAGATTTTGGGATTTATGCTCCAATATTTTACAACTCAGCCTGGAAAATGGTGAAGCACCAATGCATCCTATGTGGAAAGCAATAAGGCTACTGCCAGTGGAGGGCGATCTGTTGTAAATGAAAGAAAACAGCACCAAATAGAGAAGACAGCTATGCAGAGACATCCATAGGATGTTAATAATGAAAATGGTTGTTGTTGTTGTTTTTTATGACTCATGTAAAAGACACAGCAAAGACAAATGTGTTCACTTTGTTTCCTGCTGAGACTTGGTGGTACCAAACAGATATCAGGAAAGAGAAATACTTTGCTACTTCTTTTTTAGGGGCCTGCCTGGGACATCATCTTTAGGACAAGCAGATAGGATTTACAGTCTTTTCTCCCTTTCCTGTCAAAACAACATTGGACAATTCACTGAAGCTCAATTTCTCAATCAGTAAAGGTGATATAACTATTCTTGGCTCTAAAGAGTTCCTGGGAGGGATGAATGGAATGTCTTTTTTTTAAAAAAGGGATTTTTACCATAAAAGTGGGCACAATCTGGTGCCTGGTAGCTGAAATCACTTCGCAGTGAAGCAAACAATTCTGTCTGCGTAAAGCAAAACTCCCATCTGCTAAAAGCTGCATGACCCTGAGTAAATTCCTGTTTTGTCCTCTTCCAAACTGGGATAATAACATACTTTATCTCATATGGCCACTGGGAGGACTGATATAACTTCTGAATGCATGTTAGTAATAGTAATAATAATAGGAGGAGTAGCAGTATTATTATTATTAGTAGTAGTAATATAGTTGGGTTACTACATATGACACTTATCCGGTTTCACAGTTTTAAATATTATACATAAACAAACTCTTGTATTTGTTTATGGTACTGGGTACCAAACCCAGAGCCTTGTGAATGCTAAACAAACTAAATATTCTACAACCAAGTTACATCCCCAACTTAGTAAGCTATTTGATCCTCCCTACAATGATTACTAACTTATTTTGCTGATGAGAAAACTGAGGTATAGATTAAAAATGTCTGTACCAGGCTTTGAACTCAGAATTCTTACACACAATGCTTATGTTCTTATGTCAGTTCTAAGCACTCTGCCCACCCTGGCTAGTAGGTTTTACTATTATGCTCATCATTTAAGTTTCTTTCTTTCTCTCTCTCTCCTTCTCTCCCATCTTTCCTTCTTTCTTTCCCTCCCTCCCTCCCTCCCGCTCCCCACCTCTCTCTCTCTCTTTCTTTCTTTTCTTTCTTTCTTTCTTTCTTTCTTTCTTTCTTTCTTTCTTTCTTTCTTTCTTTCTTTCTTTCTTTCTTTCTTTCTTTCTTTCTTTCTTTCTTTCTTTCTTTCTTCTTCTCCTGCCCCCTTCCTTCAAAGATCTATCTTCAGGCCAAGAAAACCTTTTTCTTATTCTTTAAGAAACTGTTTTGGGGGAATTACCTACTTTTTTTTTTTTCCACAGAGAGAGGTCTGAATGAATTCATGCAGCCAGAAGAAAGTTTTATTTTGCTTCTTAGGTTTTAAGGTTTTTGTAAGGTGAGAGGTGGATGGTCTATTATGACTCCACATTGTTTGAAAGAAAAATAATAATAAATGCAGCTCCCAGCAGAGCCCATTCATCCCCTATTCTCCTTCCCTCCAGCCTGGACTGTTTTCCTTTTTAATCACTGTTGGTCTTAAGTCTCATTGGAACATCCACCAAGAAGACATGGCGATTCATCTTCTTGTTTTCCTTTCTCGCCTGGGCTCAGCACAGGCCAGGGCAGCTGACAGAGGGGCTACAGGCTTGGTGACCCCCTGCTCCTCCCCGTAACTGGTAGGGAGCCAGATTGATTCTCAGTCCTTCCCCTTATCTACCTCATACTGGGGAGGGGTGGGTACGCAGCTATAGGGAGTGTTAATTGAGTTACTGGTCCTGGCTCTGAGACAGGACTAGAGAAACTGTGTCAGAGATCATAGACAAAATGAGGCTGAGGGAAGCCGGAGGGGGCAGAGAGATGAGTGGGGAAGGAAAGAGAAAAAGAGAAAAAGTGCCTGCAAGTCTGGGAGACAGAATGAAGACGTGGGGGTCCTTCTCACATTGTTTTGCTAAAGAAATGATATATCAGTATCAGGCAGGATTTGACCCTCCTCCCAAACTTTGAAATATCTGTTTGACAAACTGGGACTTCCTTAATATCAGGTGGAGTAAGAGAGAGAGAGAGTGCCCAGTCCCCCTTCTTTCACAAGGGAGGGAAAAACTGTTGCTTTGGGATTTAAAACAGCACAGGCTTCTACATCTAAATTGGAATGTGAATGGAGCTACCCTGAGACCCCATAGGGTACTAAATCAAAACACAACCCACATTGCATCTCGTGTAATGGCTTAAATGTCATCTCAGAAGGTAGCATGTTTCCAGCTCTGACTCAAGATATATGACTAAGTAGAACCCCTTTTGGGGATCCTTTGCATTTTGTCTGACTAATTTGACCATTACCTTCCCTCCTTCAGCTTTTATCAGCAGCCTGGCTGTAGTTTATGACTCAGTGCCTTGGAGTAGAATCCCTACTGCTGCTGAACAATGCTTCTAGCCAGCATGGGCCAGGGGGGCAGTGTTATTATTTCACTGATACCACGTTTCTTAACTGAAGCTCTGGGCCTGGTGTATGTTATATTTTTAAAAGGGGGAAGAGGACAAGATAATTTCCACATTGAGAGGGGATGAAGCCTGCATTGCCCAAGAGGTCTTGTGGGTGGTGTTTGTTTTAATAAGTGACTTATTATGTACTAGTGAATGAGGATACTGGGGGTGGGAAAATGGGAAAGGGAAGTCCTTGGGGTGTTGCATAATAACACAATGGCACCTTGGGGATCTGTCTGGATGTGTGGGCTTCTGAAAAGTGATTGGGGCATCTCCGTAAATCTGTCATTCATCATCACACTGATGTTATTGACTGTGGGGAAAACAACCCTTCCAAATGGGCAAAATGGGCAGCATGGGTGAAGAGGAAAGAGAGCAAAGGCTGAGGAGGGGAGGAAAGAGGAGGAAGAAAAGGGGGAGGAAGAGGAGGAAAATGAGGAGGAGGAAGAGGAGGAGGAGAAGGACAAGGAGGAAGAAGAGGAGGAGGAGAAAAGTAAAGATGAAAGAGCCAAAGAAGAGTGGAAGGAGGAAGAGGAAAAAAGGAAAGAGAAGAAAACCAGAGGGAGGAAGGAAGGAAGCCATTGTAATAAATGAAGCAGCAGCAGGGTAGGAAAACTGATTTTATTTAACTTGGAGACAGGATTTACACCTCTGTGAGAGGGAGTGAGCTTGGGTCAGTTAAGATTTCAAATCTACACATGGAAACAAGAGGGCTCATAAGTAGGCTCACACGAAATAATGATACCTAGCCCAGGGCTACCATCCAACGTAATGGCTCTTCATAAAGGATGGTCATGGCTGATGTCCTTGGCAATTCCTGCCTCCCTTCACCCAACACATCCAAACTCTCCACACTGGACTAAACCACACAGTATTTATGATACAATAATATTCAGATAGGATTTTAAATCGTAATCCACAGAAATCCAGTTTGGATGGCTTCTTAATAGAGGACTCCCTGGGAGGGCTGAAGAGCTAGCCTTGCATCTTATGACACCTCCTATTCCAGGTTTAAGATTCAGCCCCAGGACCCATCTTGTGCAGAGATCCACAGCTGTTACGTTACTTCAGCTGTGATTCTAGATGCTGTCCCTCGTTGGCACTTTGAAAATTGTCATGAGTGTAATGCTCCCTCCATCTTCATTAAATATGGGCTGAGAGTTCCTATGTCTCATCACCATCAACTTCAGATGCTAAGTCCCAGGATGTTGTGTCTATTTGTGGGGCAAGTCTAGGCTGGGAGGAGAATGGGGAAGTCTAGGCTGTGGTGTCTGCATTCCAGCTTCAGAGTAACTGGGAGAAGTCCGGATGGTCAGCAGCTCTAGTGAAGGATTTATTCACCATGAAAATGAGATTCACTAAATCTAGGGAAGGGATTCTGATAGCAAATACCCACAAATATTGAAGACAGGCTTGAGGGCTTTTACATTTTCTAGATGAGAACACTGAGGCTTGGCCAACATCACACAGCTATATTGTAAACCCATGTCATTCTTGCTTAAACTTGTTCTCTTACATACACATAATGTCTTAAACACACATAATAATGAGAATAATATCTTCCTCAGCAAAGCTATTGACACTCTCGTTTCACTTCTCTGACACCTGAATGCTGACTCTGGGTCAAATTGTCTCATTTTTGTTTTAGCTGTTCCTTTAAGAAGATTTTCTAGACTCAAGCTATGGAATTTGTCCTTGAAATGTGGTCCCTGGGAGCTGAGATCTCTGGATGAACTCCATTCTGTCTGGAATGCCTGTGTCTCTGTGTCTATAATCAGGTTCTAAATGGCCAATTGGAGGGCACAGCTGAGATTCTTCCCCTAAAAACAAATATTATTCAGTATGCTGGGGTAAGTAAGAGAGAGCCTTCCCTGGAAATCATCCATACTACTGACAATTTTGCCTTCCATCCCATTAAATTGTTACATGAATTGCTTCATAATGATATGGTTTTCATTCACTCCCTAAGCTCTGCAGCCTTTCTGCAAGTAGCTTGCCATGGTAGGCTCAGAGTCAAGACTCTCCAGGTTTAACTCCAACGATACCATGTCACTTTGGATCCTTCATTTACAGCCCCATGCCTCTGTTTTCTGTTTTGTAAAAGCAGGCCATTAAGAGTTATCCTGAGAATCGAGTTTATTAATGTGCTTAGTGTATTGTGTTCAGAAAATATGGCAAGCGGGAGCCAAGCCCTTAGAATCCAGTAGAGAATGAAAGTCTGTAAGATGCACATCCTCCTCTTCCTCCTGATCAATCAGGCATCGCCATCTAACCTAGTGGATCTAATCCTGAGCAGTCATTTCAACACAGAGGAGGAAGTGACATTCAAGAGGCCAGGCCAAGCAAGCTAGACTTAGATTCACAGCCTCATTGTCTCTCCACAAGCTTCTTCCAGTCCCCAGTTCTTCTAAGAAACCGTGACTAGTGTCATGATTTTCATTTGCTGTCTGTGTCCGGTGCCAACACTTATCAAATATCCAAATTCAAGGGGATGCCATACTGTGTACAGTAAGGGGCCAGAGAGTAGATATTTTGTTCCTTTGGGCCATAGGCTAAAACCATTTGTAATCCCTTGAATCTGTAATGTGAGAGCAGAGATAGATCTATGTACAAAAAAAAGAAGTATGTCTATTTACAAATACAGACAGTAGGCCGGTTCTGGCACGTGGACCATAGTTCGTAGACCCTTTCCATGGGCCACAGGCTTCTATCTGTAGGAATCATCCCTACCATCTCCTAACTCTACCACATCCCACTTCCTTCCCAGAGCCTTTACATTATATGCCACAGTCAAGTGAGTTAAAATGGGCAGATATTTTCCAGCAAGGTCAGTTGGTTGTGAGGAAGGTGATGGTAAGGTTCAAGTAGAGTCCACAATTAGGAGGAATCAGATATGCATTGGAAATTACAAGACTGAAGGGAGCCATATCTTGCAATTGAAAGACCTAAGGTGTCTGTAAACTCCCTAGTCCTTTCTTCCTTGTTCTTCCTCTACCCCACCCCCCACCTCAAACACAAACATTTGCAGTGCACCCCTTGTTATGTATATAGACCCTGTGTTTGGTACAAAGGAGCCAGTAGGTGCTCAATAAATTTGTGTTGGGAATGAAATTAAAGGTAAGTGATTCAAGGTTCTTACGCCTTCGTGAAGTTCAATCTATGAGAACAAATGTCTAAACATACACTCCAGTAATGCACTGCAGATGCCAGGACGCGATGACATCTCCTTCCCTTTAGTCCTCCTAGAAAATTGCCTTTCAGAGTAAATTCTTCCCACCAAGGTTTTCATTCCCTTCCCCCTCCTCCACCCCCCACTGTAGCTGCCCCTTTCCTTTTCAGAGAGTGCACCTCTGTCTTTTGTACTTGCAAATGAATTGTGATTAGTTTTCACCTCTAGCCCAAGGGATTAGCCCAGGGACCTTTGATCTTCAGGTATCGATTTGCATCTTAAAGGAAGTATGATCTCATCTGGGCCAGCTCAAAATTCCATCCCTTCCCCCAACCCCTGTCTGTTTACTGGCCCTGGGCTGGTCAGGGCCTCCCAAGTGGGGCTGAAACAACAAGATCGCTCAGACACTGCTAGAAGGCAGAGGAAAACACATTTCCCATCTGAGTTGGGCAAGGTGGGAAAAGGACATTTGCTTTCTAAACACAGGCGGGTCTGCTATTTCTCCTCTGGCAGATCAGAGAGACTGCCCACAGTTCCCAGCCTGCAATGAAGATTCTGGAAATTCCTGGATCCCAGCTAGAGATAGCATAGCAAAATGGGCTGAATACAAATTTGAGAATCAGACAAAATCAGGTTCAAGACTGGGTTCTGTCTTTAATCTTTTTTTTTTTAAGCTGTGTAATTGTGGGCAAGTTTTACCATTTCCCCTAGCTTTTGATTTGTCTTACCTCTAAAGCATAAAATCCTGGGCTGGGGATGTGGGTTAGTACTTGCCCAGCACACACGAAGCCCTGGGTTCAATTTCTCAGTACTACATAAACTGAAAAAGCCAGAAGTAGTGCTATGGCTCAAGTGGCAGAAGGCTAGCCTTGAGTAAAAGAAGCTCAGGGACAGTGCCCAGGCCCTGAGTTCAAGCCTCAGGACTGACACAAAAAAATTGTAATTTAATTTAAAAAAAGAATAAAATCCTACATGGATATGGTAATGGCCATCCTGGAGAGTTAGTATGAAGAAAAGAATGATCAAATAAATTCACCTGTCATCTCCATCATCTATGAGACGCTAATGTATTAGGGACCGAGATAGCTATTCTTCAGTATTGCTAGGTTCCTTGTTTGATTTTCATTGCAGTATTCCCTGGTGCCTAGAACAGTGCCTAACACATAGGAGTCACTCAATAAGCATGTAATATAAGGAGTGAACCATCATTTATAGATAATTATCATGATTATAAATAACCAACCAGCCAGGACATGGTAACGACTTACCAAGGCAATTGAAGGAAACCTCTTTTTGGCAGAAAAGGGAACAGCCATCACCATTCATCTTATTCATGTCATCACATTCTTCACCTTGGTCTCTGCACAGTGGACACAGAACAGAAATTTAGTAGATCATTTCATAACATGGGCAGGACAAGGACAAGTCCTTCCATGGGCCATAAACCTTCCAGGAGAGTCCCTTTATCTTCACCTGTTTCTTCACGTTCAAAGCAAGTTTCATAAAAGGTGTAGATTTATAAATTCCTATCACAATTGCCTTATTTTTTTGCTTCTGAATACAAAGTAGAATTCTTGTTTCAAAGTTATTTCTCTAAAATTTCAAGTTCCTTAAGTTACCAAGTCAGTCGGGAGTAAAAACTGAGTGAAAACTAAGCCAAGGAAGGAACAGATCAAGAAAAATCTCATTGCTGGTTGCTGGGAAGGTGGCTCAGTGGTAGAGCACTTGCCTTGCATGCCTGAGGCCCTGGGTTCGATTCCTCAGCCCCACATAAGCAAAAAGAAAAAAGCCAGAAGTGGCGCTGTGGCTCAAGTGGTAGAGCGCTAGCCTTGAACTGAAGAGCTGAGGGACAGCGCTCAGGCCCAGAGTTCAGGCCCCACGACCGGACCCCCAAAAAAAAAAAAAGAAAAAAGAAAAATCTCATGCTGTCTTCATTTTTCTGATTGTGAGTGAGTGTGTGTGTGTGTGTGTGTGTGTGTGTGTGTGTATTTGTGTGTGTCTCTGGGTCTGGATGTTGTCCCTGAGGGATTTTTTTTGTTTTGTTTTGTTTTTTTGTTTTTTTCTTCTCAAGGCTAGTGCTCTACCACTTGATCCACAGCTCCATTTATGGCTTTTAGGTAATTAATTGGAGATAAAAGTCTCATGGACTTTTCTGCCTGGGATGGCTTTGAACATGATCCTCACATCTCACTCTCCTAAATACAGCAACTAAGATTATGGATGAACCACTAGTGCCTGGCTGTGTTTCTGATTTTAAAAGGATTTTGCAAGAAAATTTTGGGGTTCCAACAATGTAAATGTGACTCCCTCACTCTTTGAATTGACAGCTTCCCTAAATCGCTTAGTACACTGAAAAGGAAAGTTTATTTTCACTCACATCCTCTTGTTTAGTAATCTTTGATTGAAAGTTAACTCTGACCCTGCTTGTTTTCCTTGGAATTATTTCCATCACCTAAAGATGATTTTAGCATGGGCAGAAAACAAGTATTACTCATTTTCTGAATTAAGCTTGAGCAAGGAGAAGGAAAAGCACAAACTGAAAGACTAGATAGACTGCAACTTTCTGGAATGTTCCCATCCTTTCAGAACCAGACAATCTGTGTTTTAGAACCCTATGTTCCAAACTAACTGCATAATCTTGTTTACGTCTTTGGCTTCTCCATCTGATCATTCTGTGATGACTTAGGCTAATCCCATTCTTCATTCACAGTAGCCACACATCAAGTTCTGAGTTGCTACTTGTGTGTAAGTTGCTACAATCTTGGAAAGTTCAGAACACATTTACATGGTGTAGAAAAGTTCTTTCTTTGCATGGTGTTCTTACAGATTCAGAGCTTCACTTTCTTGTCTTACAATGGAGACAGTTGCCCCACTACTTGTGTTGGATACAAAAAAGGGACTGTAACTTCAAGTGTCATACTGAGTAGATAGGTGCTCAGGGAATCACGTGTCTCATTCCCACTTTGCCTTAGGAGGTCTCTTCAGAGACCAGCTGGGTCCTGTCCCAGCATGGAAAAAGCCTCAGACTTTCCTTTGACCAAGGCGATTAACACCAGGCAATGATTGTTGTTTTTAGGAGGTGTCAGAGTAGCAGGAGAGTGCCTAGCAATCAATCCTTAAGATGGCCTAGGACACTGCACTGATCTCCAAAGAACCACCCGGGTTCTCTCTTGGCAACCCATGAGCAAAGACCTCCATACTCCCGTCTCAGTCTTCTCTGCCAGAGAATCTTATAGGACAGGACAGCAATTGCTGATGACCCTTTTACTTCTTAGCTATTTCGTGGGTTATCTGGGGAGAGACTTAAAAAAAAAAACAACAACAACCAAAAAACCTGGGCTGGTTCCCTAAGCCACAAAGAATATTTCCAACCTGCTTTCCATCACCAGTATGTTCTACTGGTTTAAGCCAAACATCAAGGTCACCACAAATATCTTGTAGGCATGACAGATCTATCATTAGATAGCATGGTTCTGCGAAACCTCCTTTGACCTCACAGGCCTGGGTGAGTAGCCATCATTCTCTGTGTTCACAGACATGTTGCTCCATCCATCACAGAAGTTGTCAAACTGACTGCCTTGGTCTGTTACTTGAGGCCTATGTGAAGCTGTGAGGTGCCTAAGAGAGTAAGAGAATCTGTCATCCTTCTACCTCAGTGCCCAGCATAATGCCTGGGCTGTACCAGGCAGCATACAGCCACTCCCTCATTTGTTAGTTCTGAGGGGTCATCAGGCCCCAGAGCAACCCAACGATAGCTCCAAATGAGGACCTAGCTCTCAGGTCCTATGTGTCACTTACTCCTTACTGAGTGTGTAAGCTTGAGGAATCCACTAGAGTCCCTGGACATTAGGGGTCTTCTTCTAAAAAATACGATAATAGGACCTATCCAATGCCGTTGTTGGGAAGAATCAAGGAGATCACAGGTAGCATGATGTCTCAATGTGACAGAGGCCCAATAAGTAAATGTTTACAGATATTCTTATCATTAGAATTATCCATCTTTACACTAAAGGTGAATTTGGGAGAAATTTGGTGTAGATCATTTGTGTCCATAATTCTTCATAAATTCCTTTTCCTATAAATAAGATGATGACACCCCTTCTTTCCTTCATGTTACCCTTCTTTCTCTTCCATCATTCTTCCCTCTATATCTCCGTGCTTGCTTCCTTCTTTCCTCCTTTCTTTCCTTCCTTCCTTCTTTCCTTCACTCCTTCTTTCCTTCTATTGTTTCTTCCTTTCTTTTTCATCTTTCTTTCCTTCCTTCTTTCCTCCTTCTGTTCTCCCTCTCTCTTGCCCTCTATTCCTTTCTCTTTTCATTAGGATGAGATCCATTAGCTACATACAGTTTTCTACAAAGTATAGCATATACCTGCTATCTACAGAAAACCTAAGTATTTGGTGTCTATCTGTGTAGAATACTGAATCTAGATTTAACTCCCCCCCCCCCCCCAATTAAATAGCTTCATTAAGTTGTGGAAACTATTGTAAATCAATCATGGTTATGGTTGCCATTTCAGATTGGTAAGAAAAATGGTAGTTTGTAGTGTTGGTGCCTGTGTCTGGCTCCAACAAGGATGGAATTAATTGTAAATTAAGGCTCCCAATCTGTCAATTAAAAAATTATTTGTGCCAAGTTAGAAAATGCCAAATCACAATTATGGTTTATCAGCAGTGACTGCAAATATTTTCTGAATCTTCTGGGCATGCAGCTTGATATGCAGCGTGCAATCGGACACTTTCTCTCTGAACTGAGCTGGAAGCACAGGCCTCTGTGTGGGAGAGAAGCATGAATGGCTCCTCTTTCCCCAACTTTGTTGCACTGGGAACTCTGTCTTCACATTCTATCGCTGTATTTGGATGTGGCTCTTACCTGCACAATGCTCACTGTAGAGTTCATGCTCAGACCGGCGAGCAGCTTTATTTTCTGTGTTCTTAAGTCATACATTCTTGGCAAACACCATAACTCAACACTTAAATTTACATTATCTCTCCAATATTAACATCTCGATTATTTTCTTTTGAAATTAAACTCACAGGATATTCAGGACATAAATATATATCCTGGATGGATCTGCTTGAGGAAGCCACTTGAAATTGTGCTAATGATCATTACTGGCATTATCAGTGTTAGCTTTTTAAATGTCTTTTTCTGGATGCCCATGGTTTATATTCATAATCTTAGCTATAGCTGAGATTGAGAGTAGTAGGATTTCAATAACTGAGGCTCAGTCTCAACAGAAAGATACTGGGTATGATCGTCTGGCAGGAAGTGAGATAAAAGATAAACAGCACAAAAAAGAACTGGAATTATTCACCATAGCTAAGATATGGAACCAACCCAGATGCTCCTCAGTAGATGAATGGATCAAGAAAATGTATGTATACACACACACACACACACACACACACACACACACAATGGAATTCTATGCCTCCATCAGAAAGAATTATACCACCCCATTTGTTAGGAAATAGAAAGACTCGGAAAAAATTAAGTGAAGTAAGCCAGACTCAAAGAAACATAGGTCCCATGGTTTCCCTTATCTGCATTAACTAGTATGTTTAGGACAAGCAGAAGAGGTAAAAAAAAAATGTACATATGACCATATAACGATGCTAAGCAACATGAACCCCAGGATAGGGGCACAAGAGGTTTTATCTTTGTTGTTGTTCTTCTTAATGTACATATAATATACTATGTGATTTTTTTTCTTTTGTATATTTTTCCCCCATGGTACAACAGAGGTCACTATATTTGATTCTGGTGCCCTGCATCTTGTATATACATTTTTCTTACTTGGGAGGAGAAGGGAAATAAAAAAATGCTGAAATAAGGATATAGGATGACCCATTGTAACAATGAGATGTATAAGACAGTACGTTGAAAATGAGCTTTACAACTTTGGCGGTGGGTAGAGAAAAGAGGAGAAAGGAGTTAAGGAAGTGGGGAGGGAGGGGATGGTAGGGGAAATATAAAGGAGGGTGTAACAATTCTTATTAGGAAATGGACTCATTACCTTGCTCATGCAACTGTAACCCCTCTGTACAGTATCTTTACAATAAAAATATACATTAAATTAAAAAAAAAAGATCTGGAGGTATAGTTCAGTTGTAGAGAGCCTGTCTGGAAATGATCAGACCCAGGGCTCAAACCTCAGTGCCAATAAGGAATTTTGTTTGAAGTCATTCGTTTAAAAACAGTAAAAAATAAAAAAATCAAACCTTCAAAGATACCAGATAAATTCAGATAACTCCTCTCTGAAAGTTACCTAAGTGTACGTTAATACTTGTTTACTGAATAATTGGCATCAGTCTTGAAAACATGGGGGAAAGCACAACCCTTATATAGATCATTACATCAGAAGAACAAGAGTGCGTGCTGAATGTTTGTAATCAGTATTCTGACCAGTGAACATACAGTGGGCTTTGCACTGTTTATGCAGACAGTGTTTGCGAGTTTCATCTGTCTTAGTAAATAAAACAGAATTGATGTTGTATATAAAAATGTACATGTATATATATATATATATATATATATATTACTTAAAGATTTTGAGTTGTTACTTTCTACTCACAGCTGACATCCTTCACTGGGGGACAGAAGCAGATTCTTGTACACATTTTTTTGAGGGTTAGTAAAAACAAAAAACAAAAACAAACAAGAAAAGAAACTCATTGGTCCTCATCTGATCTCACTGATCTCACATTTGCTATTTACTTCAATATTAGTCAAGATCCAAAAGCATCATGCTGGGCAATAACTGTCTATGTGGATAGGCATTCATGTGCAAACTCTTATTTTTTTACTCCTACAACTGTAACATGTTCTATTCTTAGCTGCTCCCTTTATCCCAAAATAGAAGTTTCTAGTTGACCTCACAGACCCACACGATTGCCAATAACACATTAGGTTGCTCTTTCTCCCTGTAACATCAGGTTTAGTGACAGACAGGAAGAAGGCTAACCCTGCCCCTTCCCCATCATATATGTACACCTGTGAGCTAGCTGATCCACCGTCTGTACATGGGTGGTTTCATGGCACTGTGAGGCACCACCCCTCCCCCCACAGAAGGAGTAATTGCGATCCCAGGTTGCACAGATATTATGTGACACCCAACAGGGCCATTTAATGGAGGAATTTTGCCAATAGCTCATTTTTTCCCATTTCCACACATAATGATTATCATTAAATCTCTCACTCATTTTTTTTTAAAAAGAAAAACCTCTTCGTTGATGGTATGATACACAAATTGATACAACAGCAATAAGCAACAGAATTTTCAGCCATAAGAAATCTAGTTTTGAATGAAATGATAGTTGGTCTTGTCTCCACCTCTAAGGAAAAATAAAAGCAAAAACAGAAAAAAATGAAATGCCCTTGCAATTTCATGCCAGAAAATATTTTTATGCTTATTCAGGAGGAAAGGAACTCAAAATCTCCTGCTAGTTCCTATTAGGCAGGTGTCTAGCATCTTGTCCTGAGGACCGAGGGGATAGGATGGACTGAAAATTCCATCAAAGCCCTATCTACAACATATACTTTTATATTCTTTAATCAGAATTTCTTTTTGGGGTTGGAATCTTTATACTCACTGATTCATTTTCTCCCATGAACTCCTTGTCAGATTCCATATTCAATCTGGGGTACTATGTTTCAGTATAATAGTATGTTAGAATATCTTGTTATTTTTATGACCCTTGGACCTATTTTTGAAACTGTTGATATCCAGTCTTAGCAACCAGAAAAATAATTTCAAAAATGGCTTTAATTGGGATGAACTCTATCCCGTTAACTGACTGTGGGTTTTGACAGTAAAAAGACAAAGTAAGAACAGAAGAAAAATGATAGTAAGTACATAATGGTACCTCTGTCTAAGTCATCTACTGAGAACTGTGTGTTCCAAAAGAGTTACTGGTTTTCTTCGAAGGCCAGTAAATGACTTGCAGACCAGTTGGAAGCTGGCTGGAGATCATTAGCACCTCGAAGATCATGTACTGATTAGAATCTCATTAGCTCTTCTCTCTAAGAACTCTGACAATCTTGCCCTCATTATATACTGTGCTCTCCTCTTACAACTACTTACTTCTGGATAATACCATCACCACAGTATCCACTTCCATGGATGTATATGGCAGCAGATGATGGCTCACTCTCTTCGGTTCCTGAAACGGTGATAATCTGGTATTGGTACACACTGCCAAGTTTCAGATCCCTAGAAAATGTAAAGAAGACAATTAGCTAGACAAACATAATCTGAGGTGAGGCATGTCAGGAAAGAAAAACCGATTATACCAAATATATTCTACTAGTTTTGCTGTCCCCCACCCCACCTTTTTCCTTTCTTTCTTTTTTCTCTTCTTTCTTTCTTTCCTCCCTCCCTCCCTCTCTCCTCCCTTCCTTCCTTCCTTCCTTCCTTCCTTCCTTCCTTCCTTCCTTTCTTTCTTTCTTTCTTTCTTTCATTCTTTCCTTCTTTCCTTTCTTTTTTTTCTTTCTTTCTTTCTTCCTTTCATTCTTTTTTTTAAGACAGGGTCTTAATATAGCTCATGCTGGCTTGAACTCATAATTCTCCTGATAGAGCCTCTTGAGTGCTGGAACTTACAGTGTGCACCACCATACCTTTTTTAGCCTTGTTCATTTTTTGAAATCAAACACACATTCAGTTTACTATAATTATGTAGTGAACTTACTAGATAATTACTGAGTTAGTTATTATCTAGTGAAGTATTGACTAATGCATTCTGTTATACACCAATGAAAACAAGTGTTAACTGATGGATAAACATGTAGAGACTTTTAACTTCTATACCAAATATGCTAGAAAAGTAACAGATAACATGTGATCCATAGAAAAGTATTTGGGAGAAAACAATCCAGGATAAAAAAAAAAAACATAGTGTAAGCAAAAGCACTGAAGTGGGAAATTATGCTATGGGATTCCCTGGGCATTATCTGATTGTTGCCTCTCATTATAAACCCATGCAGAATTACCCCAGTATGCATGAGCAAGCTCTTTCCTGATGTTGCATCTATAGCAATTCTCTTTTTCTCTATCACATGATCCTCCCAATGTCTTTCATTCTTGTCTGAAATAATAACAGTAGCATGTATTAATCTAGTATTGGCCCTGGGCAATGCACTTTCTATGTGTTTTCTCATTTGAGAGTCAATACACTTGTACATGAATACTTGTACTTTCATGTTAATTTCACAGATGATGAATCTGAGACATAGATAGTTCAAGCAACTTGTTTGCAACCATATGCCATTGAATAATATCCTATATCCTGTCTCCTTTATCCCCACATTCGACTTGTGTGCATAGTGTAAGGTCTTGTCCTGGAATTGTAGTTTTTAGGGCTGGTTCCTGTCAGATTTCCAACATGACAGGATGATATTTCTCTATTGACTTCAAAAACTCTTAATGCCTATCCTGATTTTTTCACAAAGGAAACACCAAATGAACCTGGCTGCCGCTATTTATACTCCAAGGCAAATATAGATGACCAAATGTCTACTCCTATCTTTCCCTTTCCATCATTTTTCAAAAGGAGATGTTATTCCTTGTCTTCATGACTCTCTGTACCAAGTATACATTTCTTCATAATAAAAATCTAGCATGGGGAAAAAAAACACAAGAGGATAATGAAGAGATTCCAGAGTGGATGGAGGTGGATTTCATAAACAAAAGGACAATGTCAAAAAAAGTCTCAAGTTCTCCTGCCTCTCTGTTATTTCAGCTGCTCTTAGGACAGGGGCTGTTTGGATAAGGCCACCAAGATAACAGGTGCAGGGCATAGGCAGAAAAGGTCTCCTCACTCTCTGATGTATTGGAGTTTATGAGCAGTGAAGGATTCTAGAGAGGAACACCACCTTTTTGAGAATGTTAGATCTATTATCCTCCAAAGGGAGTTTGTTTTAGGAGTACTAGAGCAGTTACTGATGTTGAGGGTAGACCAGAAGTCCCTGCAGATTCCGTTAAGGTTCTGTTAATGAAGATAAAATGAGCCGATACATAAATATCTTAAGACAAGGTCCATATAAACAATTGTAAACCTCTAAAGGTCAATTTGTTGATAAAGATACAGACTTTTTTTTTTTTTTTAAAAAAAGCTTATTAGCTGCCTTATCTTCATGTAGAATAATAAGTGTGTGTGTGTGTATGTGTGTGTGTATCTTGTGACTTAAAACTGAAATGCAGTTAGGGAAAGAGTGGTATTTGTAGGGGATGCATGAAGTTGCAAGATAATCATGACAAATATTAACTGATTTTGCTCTAAAATTTAGAAGTATGCTCCAGGCTCCATCCCAGGCCACCGAGGACATGTGGCCACTGTCTGAACAGAAAGGGTACTTTCACAGGAAAAGCATGGCAGTACGAGCATATAAAAGAATACTTTGCAAAATGAGCTACAAGAAATGGAAACAAGAGATTTTTGTTGTTGTTGTTGTTGTTGTCTTTTCCTTTTGTCTTCTTTGTTAGTTTGTCTTTGGGAAGGTAAGAGGGAGCACAGAAAAAGTTGTGATAAACGGTGAACAAATACAACAGTGTTACCCACTAGATACTATGTGGAAAGTAAACTGTACAGCTTGGGTTGTGGGGAGACTGGAAGTGAGAGAAGGAAGGGGTGACAGGGTTCAAAAAGAAATATACTCATTACCTGACTTATGGAACTGTAACCTGTCTGTGTATCACCCCTGCAATAACAATATATTTAGAAAAAAATAAAAAGTATGTTAGTGTGATAAATTCTCCATGCTGTTTCTTAGGTGTGGTTTGTGTAAACCTGATTTGTGGTTGAAATATTTAAGTGGTAAGCTAATCTTTGTGAGAGCTTTCCTTCTCTTTCTTATTCTGCCCTCTCTCCTGCCCTCCTCATTCTCCTCTTTAGTAAATACCAGTTTAAAGGTAGACAAACACGTTCTGTGCCCTGTCTTTGTCACTGTTATCCAGGCCATGGTTCTTTCACAGGTGTCTAACTTATGTTTGTATTTCTGACAATTAGAAACAAGTATTCTTGGTTGGGCATGGTGGTGTGCACCTGTAAGTGGTAGGCAGAAATAGGAGGATTGCTGTCTGAGGCCAGTCTGGATAAAAGCCTATGTGGAAAAACAAAAACACCAAATACCAAAGAATCTAATTCTATCCCAAGACAGTGTTTTCCAGGCATGGAAGTCCCAGCTGTTATGAGGTATAAAATACAGAATGCTAGAAATCAGAAGTCCTAATTGTGAACCAGGAAGAGCCCAGAGGTATGATCTACAATCTGGGAGACACAGTTCTCTGTGTCGGCCACTGATTTATTGGCTTCAGACAATCCATTTCTTCTCTCTGAGCATCTAATTCTACACTAAATAGGAGTTGGGAAGGCAATCCTTAGTATTAATCCATAGTAACAAGGATGTTGTCTTCTATTTCTCTGTCATGAACATTTCTACAGGCCAGAATCTGCCTCTGCTGCTAAAATTCTGCAGTAAGGATGGGTGTCAGTCAGAACCTACCACCCAGATTGATCTGGAAGATACATGGGTGAGACCACCCAGGATGTCTCTGGCTCAGGAAGAGCCCAAGTATTCCAGTCCACCCTGGGGCGAAGAATCAGAGGGTAATGCCTGGGCACTCTGGATACCAGCTTGTAGCCAAGAATGGGAAGGAAGGAAACAATCACTTTTGGAGCCCCTCATGATGTGCCAAAGACTTAATATATACTATTACGATTGTTTTAATGGAAAAATATTTCAATTACATAGAAAAGTACAGAGAACACTACAATAAATGTTCATAGACTTCCTCTCCAGCTTTGTCAAATTATAACATTGGCCACATTTTCCTCATATCTTTTTGATTTTGGGTGGGATAGAAATAAAAAATTAAAACATTTATATAGTCTGATAAAGTCTGAATGTATCTCTTTGCCTGCCTCTTGTATCTTACTTTCATTTCAGGCACATTTTTGTTCTGATGTATTAAGCTGCATATTTTGAATGTTATAGATTATACTTATTTACACAGCTCCCTTCTGTCCATCGGTATTGGTTAGAGATTATACACATTGGTGAAGGTGGATCTAACTTGCTTAATTTTATTGACACAAAATGCTCTACCTTACACACAGATCACACTTTAATTGGCCATTATTTTGATAGATTGTTAGATTGTTATTGATATTATTATTTAATCCATCTTTTTGTTCATTATTTGTAACAATGTTGCTGTAAAGATTCCTACACAGAGCCAGAGTTGTCTGAAGATAGAACAAAATTGGTATTGTTAGGTTGAGAAGTAATTGTATTTTAAGTTTATTATTAGTTATTGCCAAATTATTTTTTTCCAAATGGATGCAGCAATTAACAAGTTAATCAGTAGAATTCCCATTGCTTCGGGGTTTTGCTGACACTCAGTTTTGCCAAACATTCCATGAATCGTATTATATTTAATTATTGTATTACATTGTCTTTGGTTGATTGCTAAGTCTGAGTATCTTTTCATACAGTTGCTTACTACATTCATTTCTAGCCATGTGGATTGCTTGTTCATCCACTTGCCTACTTTAAAGTGGGTTGTTGTGTATTAATGACATGCATTTATATATACTGGGTAGCAATTATTCACAAATAACTTCTCAAGAGTCATTCTCAAATCTGTGACTCTCGTGTCTTACTTTGTGAGCCATCAATACCTTGTAATGTTTCTGATTTTGAAGGAAATTCTGTAAGCCCAACAATTTACACACTGTTCCTTCAACTTGTTGCCTGTCTCTACAGCTATTTATAAGGAAAGCATTCCTAATCTAAGTGTCTTACAGATATTGGTATTATAAGAAATAACAGCTTCTCATATATATATATATATGTACATATATATATATATATATATATATATATATATATATATAGTGTGTGTACATTGTACATTGAATGAATTTGTATATTCCAATAGTTTGGAATGATAAAAATATTTGAGCTATACTAGATTTCATATTTAGAAGTCTTCATAGACTGTTGAATTAATTCTAACAACTTGTAGATGCTTCTTTAATTTTTGCACGGAGTTTCACCAGATGACAGCCTTTTTTGTTGTTGCTGTTGGTCATGGAGCTTGAACTCTGGGCTTGGGTGCTATTCTTGGGCTCTTCAGCTCAAGGTGAGCGCTCTACCACTTAAGTCACAGCGCCACTTCCGGTTTTCTAGTGGTTTATTGGAGATAAGTCTCATGGACTTTCCTGCCCAGGCTGGTTTTGAACCGTGATCCTCAGTTCTTAGCCTCCTGAGTAGCTAAGGTTACAGGCAGGAGCCACCAGCACCCAGCAACAATAGCTTTTTGTCCCTCCCTTCCTTTCTCCCTCCCTCCCCTCCCTCCCTTTCCTCCCTCCCTCCCTCCCTCCCTCCCTCCTTCCTTCCTTCCTTCCTTCCTTCCTTCCTTCCTTCCTTCCTTCCTTCCTTCCTTCCTTCTTTCCTTCCTTCCTTCCTTTGCTAGTGATTGAACCCAGGGCTCATAACACTCTAGGTAAACCACATTACTGTTTCTTCCTTTTCAGTGTAGGCTGGGTGAGATCAATGACTTTACTAGTTTTTCTGTTTGACCCTATGATAGAAATGAGCACTTTTAATATTTTACCTATTCATAGATATATATTCTTTTTTGTTTTATGTCTTAATGAGTTAATTTTTTTTTTGTTAGTCGTGGGGCCTGAACTCTGGGCCTGGGCATTGCCCTCAGCTCTTCAGCTCAAGGCTAACACCCTACCACTTGAGCCACAGCGCTTTTCCAGCTTTTTTTGCTTATGTGGTGCTGAGGAATCAAACCCAGGGCCTCACGCATGCAATGCAAGCCCTCTACCACTGAGCCACCTTCCCAGCCCAGGATTCCTATTTTCCAAAAATATAATCTAATTTGCTAATATTTTGAAGTACATTAGTTCAACTAATACTAATGTCATCTCTCATCTTGGGATTATATAGCATTGGCTTAGTGTGCATATTCATGTGAATATGTGGATATATTACTGAATTTGGCTTGGTAGTGTCTTACATAAGATTTTTGACTCTTGGTCAGTCATAAATTTATAGACAAAATATTATTTTCATTCCATTACCTTGAGTTGGTTACAAGGCATATTTACCAACACTCTTTTTCATGTATGAACACACACAATTTGTATAAAAATGATATTGCACTGGGTGCTGGTGGCTCATGTCTATAATCCTAACTACTCAGGAGGCTGAGATCTGGGAATCAGAGTTTGAAGCCAGCCTAGGCATGGAAGTATAAAATCTTATCTCTAACCACCAAAAAGCTGGAAGTAGAGTCGTGGCTCAAGTGATAGAGTGCTAACCTTGATCAAAAAAAGAAAAAAAGAAAGGTCAGGGACAGGGCTCAGGCCCTGACTTTAAACCCCAGTATTGGTGCATGCATACACACTCATTAGCATGTGTTTGTAGTATCACTTCATGAGGAGGCTTGTGAGGAAAAGCACATAGCAGGAATAAGTTTTTCTTTCTTTCTGTCTTCTTCAAATCTTGCCTAACATAAGCAAGCTTTACACTAATTACATTTATGGCTTTGGAGACTTTTTCAAATTCTGAACAAATAACTTGATGTTGTTTCATTCAGCTCCTTAGCTACATAGATAGCATTCGGGGAAACATCCTGAGGTTATGCTAGGTCTCTGGGATGCAGGATGAATTATATATGGCTGTCTTTAGGATGCTTACAGGCTGGTGCTGAAGAGAAGGTGTTAAAGTTGATGGCTCTTAAAAACCCTAAAATATGTAGGTGCAGAGGCTGCACTAGGCCATGGGATTTGCTATTGCTGTGGCTGATGAGGGTAATGTTATGAAAGCAGTGCTCAAAAAAATTGCATGGCTTAAGTGGAGAAGAGCAAGGCAAAGTAAAGAGAAGGGGGAAGATTGACTTTCCAGGTAAATGACATAGCGATTCTTGCTTTGAGAAGGTCATTTTGGTAGTAGTCTCTACTTCTGGTTTGATGGCAGTACTGAATGGTAGAGACAGCAAATGTTCCTCCATGGAGTGAGGGAATGGAAGGTGCATCTTCCAAGATTGTGTTCTATACCAGTTGTTTTTATATTCTATTTTGTTTAATGAGAACTAAAACTTAAAATAACTCGGCCTTCCTCATCTGAACTACAATTATGCTAATTGAATTTTTCTTAATATTTATTTATTTTATTTTATTTTAATGTTTTTTGTTGGTCGTGGGGCTTGAACTCTGGGTCTCGGCACTGTCCTTGTGCTCTTCAGCTCAAGGCGAATGCTCTACCGCTTGAGCCACAGCACCACTTCCGGTTTTCTAGCATTTTCTTTCCTGCCCGGGCTGGCTTTGAACCACAATCCTCAGATCTCAGCCTCCTGAGTAGCTAAGATTACAGGCGTGAGCCACCAGCGATAATATTTATTCATTAAAGTTACACATACTTAAGTTTTTCCTATATGGAATAACGATACATTCTTTGATTCCAATTTTACATGAGTGCTACCTTTAAATTTTGGGGAGTGGGGGCTGCCAGTCCTGGGACCTGAACTCAGGGCTTTTGTGGTCAAGGTTAGCACTCTACCACATGAGCCACAACTCTGCTTTCAGCTTTTAAGTGGCTAATTCAACATGAGAGTCTCACAGACTTGCCTTCCCCGGCTGGCTTTGAACCACAATCCTCAGATCTCAGCCTCCAGAGTAACTAGGATTACAGGCGTGAACCACCAGTACCCAGTTCTACTCTGAATTTTTAAGAACTTTTACTTCTGTTTCAGGCCTGGCAGCATTATGGTTTTAACATGTGTGGATGTACGTACATATTTAGTTATTTATTTTGGCACTATTAGAGTTTGAATTCAAGATCTTATACTTATTAGGTAAGTGTTTTATCCCTTGAAGACATACCTTCTGTTTTTGTTGTTTGAATTTTACTTAGGGCCCCAGCATCCTTGGACCATAATCCTCCTAACTCTCTCAAATAGTGAGATTATAGGATCACTCTACAATTTTTGGCCTAACACTTAGTCTTTGGGTAGTCAAGGTATACCTTTCTCCATCTTCCTTCCTTTCCAGCCCAGGCATTCAGTAATTGTCTAAAGCTTTTTCATGCAGGTACCCCTATATTAAAGCAAACCTGTGTTCCCATTGCCAAGAAAGAATCTTTGTTAAGGAAAATGATATTCATTCTTTCCCTGACAATAGCCATCCTCTTATTCCTCCAGGTAATTCTTGGGAGCTCAAGACTATGGTCTCAAGCCAATATATGAAGACTGAGATGACAAGGACTTGAGAATTCATGGGGCATTTGCAGCCCTACCAAGGAGAGTTGGGTACAACCCTGTCACACAAGCAATGGAAAAACTGTGCACTGACAATCTTGCCCTCACTGCATAAGACTGAGAAAGGAGCAAACCTATACATGTAACTGATTAATTCCAGCAGCCTTTGATATAATTGTCCAAAGATTTGCCCTGGTACCAATTTAAAACACAGTAGCAAATTTAATAAAACTAACAGCTTGCAGCCCAAAGCCTTTGTTATTTTGTTTTAATCATCTTTTACCACCAATTGAAATGATTTTCGACTTTCTTGGTGCCATGAAATAAAATAGAAGGGAAAGAATGGAGAAGACAATGTGGAAATTATAAAAGAGGCAAAGCTTCATATCCTGGGATCAACTAACATAACAGCCATCCCCAAATTTTATGTTATGTTGTCAGACTGAGGTCTGAACGGAGGACATTGACCAGTTTTAAGGAAACTCCACACCTGGATAGCATTTAAGAAAAGAGAGAGAGAGAGAGAGAGAGAGAGAGAGAGAGAGAGAGAGAGAGAGAGAGAGAGAGAGAGAGAGAGAGATCTACAAAGGACTCTTGTTTTTTTCTGAATGGAACCAAAGGAGATGTGTGACAGCTTTCCCAAACAGTCTGCTGTTGATGGACAGGTCACTCAATTGCAGAGCTGGGCTTTGTGACAAGCTGCCAGGTTACCAAGGACTTCTGGAGCCAAAACACCAGATACAGTTGGGGAGGTAAACAAGGCATTCTGCATAGCGTGAAGACTGGAGGCTCAGCTGGGGCCCTAGAATGGAGTACAGGGACTGTGTGACCACTGGGTGGCTGATAGACAGAGCTGCTCTGGGTAGCTGTTGAGGACCAGAGGCCGGTGGGGAAAGCAATCTCCTTTCTCCTCCCTGTGGCCTCTCTGGGTGGCCAGCAGTTTTATTACTGGCAGAGGGTGAGCCCAACTGCATTTCTGAATTTGGCACTACATCTAAAACCATTTGGGGGCTGGGCTCGCTCTTTCTTCTCTGCCCCCATCCTCCCCTATGAATGCTTTGGGTCTGGTGAAAGCCGGCATGCAGTTAGCAAGCTACATTTCCCCTCAATTTGGAAACCCATGTGCACTCGGAGAAAATGTGATCCTTATGTTTCTGATTCATTTACACTTAACTCATCAAAACGCTATTTTGTAAGAGCTATTTGATGTCCAAGGAGTCTTCTGAGCCCTTTTGTAAGCCTTGCTTCTTAGAAGCAGGAAGTCACATTTCTGATGGGGGGGGGATGGAGAACTTAAACCTACAAGGTTGAGTTTGTTTTGAAATGAGGGCTCTCCGAAGGTCACGTGGGCCCTGAGCGTGGCCAAATGTGTGCTCTCATTTCCTATCCCATCCCCCTCACACACCTCAGCTGCCATGAGGCTACTACGTCAGTTCTCTATGATTTCACTCTGAGCAAACAAGAGAGATTTCTCCACCATCAGAGAGAACAGAGCTTCAATTTGAGTGTCAAGGTCTGGCTAGACTGTTATGTTCTGTAGGTAGGAGGAGGAACACCTGGATTCTGAGTCTGTTTTGCCATTAAATGGCAAAAAAAAATCATTTATAAAGTATCTCTCGTGTGTGTGTGTGTGTGTGTGTGTGTGTGTGTGTGTGTGTGTGCGTGTGTGTGTGTGTGTGTGTGTGTGTGTGTGTGTTATGTGTGGGCTGGTAAGTGGGGCTTAATCTCAGCCTGGATGCTGTCTCAGTTTTTTCACTCAAGGCATGCGCCCTGCCACTTGAACCACAGCTCTACTTCTGATTTCTTGCTAGTTAATTGGAGATAAGGGTGTTACAGATTTTCCTGTCCAGGCTGGCTTTCAACTGCAATCCTCAGATCTCAGTCTCCTGAGTAGCTCAGATTACAGGCATGAGCCATTGCCACTAGGCAGAGAAACCTTGAGTTTCTAGACAGCAGGGTATTTGAGAATTTCAGATTTTTCTTTGCTTAAAAATTTGGAAGACACGGGGTTGGGAAGGTGGCTCAGTGGTAGAGTACTTGCCTCATATGCATGAGGCCCTGGGTTTGATTCCTGAGTACCCCATAAACACCAACAGCCGGAAGTAGTTCTGTGGCTCAAGGGGTAGAGTGCTAGCCTTAGAGCTGAAAAGCTCAGGGACAGTGCCCAGGCCCAGAGGTCAAGATCCACAACTGACAAGAAAAAAATTTTTTTTGGAAGACAAGCTGGGCGCCGGTGGCTCACGCCTGTAATCCTAGCTACTCAGGAGGCTGAGATATGAGGCTTGCAGTTCAAAGCCAGCTCAAGCAGGAAAGACCGTGAGACTCTTATCTCCAATAAACCACCAGAAAACCAGAAGTGGTGCTGTGGCTCAAGTGGTAGAGCATTTACCTTGAGCTGAAGAGCTGAAGGATAGCGCCCAGGCCCAGAGTTCAAGCCCATGACTGACAAAAAAAAAAGAAGAAGGAGGAGGAGGAGGAGGAGGAGGAGGAGGAGGAGGAGGAGGAGGAGGAGGAGGAGGAGGAGGAGGAGGAGGAGGAGGAGGAGGAGGAGGAGGAGGAGGAGGAGGAGGAGAAGAAGAAGAAGGAGAAGGAGAAGAAGAAGAAGAAGAAGAAGAAGAAGAAGAAGAAGAAGAAGAAGAAGAAGAAGAAAGAAGAAGAAGAAGAAGAAGAAGAAGAAGAAGAAGAAGAAGAAGAAGAAGAATTTTGTAGACAAAATCTGAATGCAAAGAACTTTGCTCAGGAAGAAAACCCAAAATGTGTACATCACCAAGGAGGACAACTCTGAAAAAAATCACTTCCTACAAGTTTCTCATGATCAGAAATGCATTAAAGCTCACAGAAGAACACATTATCCTAAGTCACACAATACCGTAAATGAGAGAACATAATAACAGGACATAAATAGCAGAACCTAAAAACCACAAAACCAACCTGCAAGAAGGCAGTAGCTTTTCCAAACACCAATTACCTGGCATTTTTGACAAACATACTTGAATGGGAGCTGCCAACTTCTTCAGTTCATAGGATACTGAAGTTGGAGCCCAGGAAGGTGAAGGCACAGAACATCGGCAGCAGCGTGAAAGTGGAACCCACACTGCTTTTGCATGAGACACAGAGGGAGAAATGGTATCTGGCTTGTGTTAAAGCCCATGAGTGAATGATTAATCTCAAGTAGAAAACAAAGACGGAGCCTTGTAACCTTATAGGTACGAGTGCTACAGAAGATTAACCCTGCTGTCCCCTAGGGGCTCTTGGCAGAATATGGGACTATATTGTGAGAATCAGTGGGTGATGAAAATAGGTGGTCCCCTAGGTCTTGTCTGTCTATTCCCAACACACACACACACACACACACACACACACACACAGCATTCATGCACCCATAGAATATGCACACATATGTGCACACACATGCATTCACATATTAGTTGCTAAGTTGCTACTGTATTTCTACACGGAAGAGAATTCCTCCTTTCAGCCCAACCCAAGAGTGCTTGTAGGTTGGCACTTATTCTGTTTCAGTAGTGCCAGTGGCAAGAGCACCTATAATGAGCCCACGGACCTGCCTTCTCCTCCTGACTAGACATACTGCCCAGCCCCATCCGTATTCTCTCCATCCCCAGCTTCTCTACACCCATGCCATCGTCTCCTGCTTCAGAGTTTCTTCTTTCCTCCTTCATTTATTCTCTATCTCTCCATCCATTTTTCCAGGCTACTCTCCCTGGATATCCAAATCCAATCAAGATTTTATGCTTTCCTTACCCCACAGATGAAATCCAGACCCTTCAACATGTCCCTCTGGCCCATCAAAATTTGCTACCTTTCAACCTAAACACACCCCTTCAAATTTCACCCTCCACTGCCATAAGCAGAGATGTTAACCTCTTTTCTGGCTAAATTCTTCTGGCCTGGCCTTAGATGCTACTTCTTTCAGGGGTTTTTCATGGACCCTTTAAGCTGAGAGAGGAGCTCCCAGCCAATGTGTTTTTCTTAACACAATATCTTCCACTCTTGTTTAACCACTCCTTTGTCCATTTGTGCATTTTTCACACTCACTAGACTAAGGTCCCAGAGATTTAGTACTGTTCATTATAGTCAGATTTGTCTACATTACCTTTGAGGCCAAAGAGAAAAATCACTTTTCTGTTGAATGAGTGACAAACTGAATTATACCTTTTGGGTGCCATCCAATTCCTTGACTTAAAGGAGAAAAGAACCAAGGGTCCTAAGAGGAGAAAGGATGATGCTACATTTATTCATCCTTTGATCTTCCAGGATCTAGTCCATTTTAGAAGGTAAAAGGTAGAACTTCAGATCCCACCTGCAGTATAGATTTTTTTTGTTATTAATGTGTCAAAGGGTGTATTCACTGATTCTTGTAGGCTTACATGCACATATATTTGCCTGCATTTACTGACCACTTATTTCATGTCCTGACCTACACTAGCAGCTGAGGATGGAGGAAGATGAAGCCAATTCTTACCTAATCCGTACCCTCCAGTATCTCACTGTCTAGCCAAAAGGCCACTTGGGAAAAATGTACTGACACATTCTGAAATCGCCTCAAACAGAGATCTTTTAATGCCCTGAGGAATATGATGGCTCTAGGAAGTTCCATGAGAATCCCACTGAGCATAGAAGGCTTTCTTTAGACCTCAATGCAAGTTCCTAAGCTGTAAGTTCAGACTTACTAACAAAGCAACCTGCTGCCTTCATCTTTGCTAGCTTAGATCCTCGTAGTGCAGTGATGAGCTAACCCAAGGATGCTCTGAAGGAGATGCCAGGGCTAGCAGTGACCTGTAGAGTCAGAGTCATTTACCTGCCTGTAAATGTACAGAAGGGGGGCTTGGATCCAGAGAGGTGGAACCAAACATCCTGATACAACAAAACGTCATGATACCAGTACTGGAACCCAAATCTCCAATAGATGGTGGCTCCTCTCTCTCTCCCTCTCTCTCTTTCTCTGTTTTGTTTCCTCTGTCTGATGCAAACCCTGTCTCTTTGTCTCTGTGTCTGTCTTCTCTCTTGCTTACAGAGATTAAAATAAAATTAACCTCTTCTTTCTCCTAATCAAACACTGGGATTCTGGGTAGGGTATGAGAAACCACTTTGTGCCTATGACTGCATCTCTTACCTCATTAGCTTTTCCCGCTACCTTTTGTATCTAAATGGACAGGTATCAGGTCCACTCTGTCCAGGGGATGGAGCTTGGGCTCAACTGTGGAAGAGTCAGATTTATTCAGCCAGGCAGTGAGTCAGACTTCTTAATTCCAAATCCAGCATCTCTAAAGCAATGCCTGACATTCTTGTTTCACCAGACACAACACAAACCCACCAAGACCTGCCCTGGCTCAGTGTCTCTGAGCACAGACCCAATATATTGTGTCCACTTCTCTTTGCCAATGCCCAGGGTGAGATAAATTCCTCCATTCTCCTCTCATCTGTAATTGCTCTGACAGCTGTTATTTTCCTTCTCTTTCCTCTTCATCTATTTGTTTACTTAAACATCAGGAATTGGAGCAGTGCATCTAAGTCTAGTTCCTCCTTCCTACTGGGATAAACAAAATAACACAGAAGTAGTAACTCCAGGATACCCACTGGCACCTAATTTCACTAGCCTGTCATTTTCTGGAGGGGCTTCCTCAGATTCTGGAACATGTGGATGGATGGATTTCATAAAGCATGCTGACTGACAATCTCTGGGAGATTCATAGCAAACAGCAGCATGTTCTGTGAACTGCTGCAGGAGATAACCTCTTTTCAGTATTGAATCTAGCATTCCCTGCAAACCTGTATACGCCCTTGTTTCCCCCTGCTCCTTAGAACCACTGTTAGAATGCTAGAAAGCTATTGAGCTATAGAGATCTATAGAAATGTTTGGGCATACTACAATTACTTTGTCCGCCCCAACAGGTATAGACACTTTCGCTCTAGCAATGAGTTGTATCTGGTCTGATTGCATCCATTATCCCCTTCCCCAAGGTAAAAATATTCACTTTCTCTTCAATCCCTAATATTGTTCTAGAAAATCTTGACTTAACTATGTAGGCCCCGAAGCCAAGTGCCAGTGGCTCATGCTTGTCAGCTTATCTGCTCAGGAGGCTAAGATCTAAAGATCACAGCTTAAAGCCAGCCCAGGCAGGAAAGTTTGTAAGACTCTTATCTCCAATTAACCACCAAAAAGCCAGAAGTGGAGCTGTGGCTCAAGTGGTAGAGTGCTATCCATGAGCAGAAAAGCCCAGAGATAGCATCCAGGCCCTGAGTTCAAGCCCCAGGACACACACACACACACACACACACACACACACACACGTGCGTGTGTGTGCATATACAACCCTCCCCCCCCCCCCACATTAGTATTAAGTCTCGGGAGAATATGATGGCATCAGGAGTAAGAAGATGATTTTGCCATTAATGATTTGCTGAAACAAAGATGAGATGGATATGCTGGATGAAAGGGTAAATTTGTGGTCATGGGACTTGATTTACTTTGCAAGAAATAGCTTAGCACAGTGTGGGGAAAAATGGACTCTGGGTTATCAGTTATGGGTGTGTGCAGTTCGAGTTCTGTATGCTTAGCAACCCACTCCTGAGCATCTTCTCCCATAAGGCCTTTGGGCATCTCAAATACATTATATCTAAGAATGAACTCTTGATATCCTTCACTCATTAGCCAAATCCCTATATTTTAGAGAATGATGCTTTTCTCATTCCTGATATTCAAATGAAATAAAGATTAAGGAGTCAGTTCCATTTAAGTCCAATGTCCAATATACCACCAAGACATGTTGTATCTCTCTTTAAAACATACTCCAGCTTTATACATTTCTCCATGCAAATAATTACCATTTCTGATACAGACTTTTTTGTCCCTCAGCTCTTCAGCTCAAGGCTAGCGCTCTACCATTTGACCACAACGCCACTTCGGCTTTTTTCTTTTTTCTTATGTGGTGCTGAAGAATTGAACCCAGGGCCTCATGCATGCAAGGCAAGCATTCTACCACTGAGCCACCTTCCCAGCCCTGATACAGACTTTTAACCACACATTCTAACTAGACCCTCATACTTTTCTTAATGCTTTCTACACAAAGCATCTAAAGCCAACATGATAGAATAACAGACCCAAGTGCTTAAATCTCACTATTGAATGAATGCAAACGCCTCAACAGGGACCTTTGATCCTTCGTAATCATATATAATCCAGAATTATAGTGCTATTATAGTGCTATCGTTGAGGCTGGTATGTGATAATCACTGCTTACTAAATGAATGGTTGAATGAATGAATTAATAAGAAGGAAATGATGACATTTACTGACAGAGCCCTGAGCCTTCATATACTTTCAGTGGTGTCAGTTTTCCTAGATACAGAAGGAAGCTGTAAAGACACATTCTCCACAAGGTTAGTTAGTAGTACATCAGTATGATCTATCAAAATGCAGATGTGATTTTCCAGTGGTTGGCATTCAACAGAGGCCCTTCATTTTGTCAGAATGACAAAAGTTCTTGGAGACAACTGGCATTTGAATGGCTGTTGCTGACCCTGGATATTCTTGGACTTGTCTCACCCTTATTGCTTATTCTAGTATTCTGAGAACCTGTATTTCATTCTGAGAGGTACTTGGCCTGAGACTGATGAGAGAGAAGTCTCAGGTAGAGAATACCTGCTTCCAGAAATAGATTGAAATTGGGCCCACTTTGCTGACCTGAGTTAAGAACAGCGGTATTCATGCTGGGCTTGGAGAAATAGCTTCTCGGTACTGACTGCTCCTCTGAGCTGGTGGGCAGAGCCTCTAAACACAACTGAAATCATGTCAGGTAGGCGTAGGAGAAGGCTTTGCTCAGGAAGGGGTCCAGCTAGGATCATGCATTCAGCAAGAGGTGACTGGAAAATATGTTAGACTGATGCTGTCTGCATTTCCCTAAGCCTCCCCCTCTGCGTAAATGTTCAAAAAACGAATGAAACAATTTGCTTGATCCTTTTTTTTTGGTGTATGTTTATTTTATTGCTATTGGGAACAAGAAAGACTAACTTTCACAACTACTTTCTCCATTCATCAGGACACTACCTTGTTTGCTGCCAGCCAATAACAATGTATATGCTGTACAATTTGCCAGGCACAGCTTATGCAGGGAGGTGGGTGGTTAGGGAAAATAAATATAAAGCTTAGGCCTAACAAATATTAAGCTTGGGCATCTAAATGAGTAAGTTTATCTCTTTGAGTCTCAATTTCCCTACCTAAAATTCTGGTATGCTAATATTCACGTTATTGGTTGGCATATTGACAAATGCTAGAGATATATGAGGCAGATTTTGGTAGTAGTGAGGTTAGCACCATTACTAGTAGACGGTATTAATAACACAAGAACATGTGAGGATGTTTAACATAGTGACTGAATTGGGCCCCACAAAAGAAGAAGATGGGTTGGTGTTCTGTTACCTATTTTATCTTCAGAACATGGCCTAATTCCCAGTACAGGGAGTACACTAAAGTAGCATTTGATAAATATATCAATGTGTAAGCGATGACTCAGAGTAACCTCCTCACAAAGGCTAGTTCCCTCTTAACTCCCTACCTCACCCTGGATCCTAATAATAGCGGTGGACATGGGGGGAGGGTCAGCATTGGAATCTCAGTTTCACAGATAGGGAAAAAGAGGTGTGAAGGCATTCAGGACCAGAACTGTTGTTAGGTGTATTAACAGACATACCACAGAACAGGAAAGGGAAATATCTAGGAAATACTTGAATAGATACTCAAGAAAACCTAAGAGGAATGTTATTGAAAAGACACTTACCTGTCAAGTGAGCAAAGGACTTTTATTGTGTCAAATAGTAAACACTAACAACAGCTGGTGGTGCTGAAACTACTTAGCATTTTCAGAATGCCAAAAGTTGTGCCCGTTAAAATAGAAAAGGTCCACAGCGTATGATCTAGCAATTTGATTTCTCAGTATCAACCCTGGAGACATGCCCACATGTTTCTGGGCTCACGTGGAAGTTTGAACCAGAGTACTTTCTGCAGTGTTTGTGCCAAAAATAGAATAGAAAATAGAAAAGTTACTAAAAATGATTTACTGATGCTCGTAGTACAAAATATATAAAATAACCTTAATGCCTATCACAAGAGATCTGACTAAATAACCTGGAATACATATGTTTTGTAGTTCAAAAATAAGAAGGTATAAGAACTAAAGTCAAGAAATAATCAAATCACTACATTCCTGCTTCAAAACACTGCATTTGGTTTGTGATCCAGCATGCATTTCTGTCACAAACTACATGCAGTATGTATGTCTTCCTTCGTCCATTTATCAGTGTTTATGAGCATCCATTCGGTTTCTATTATCTGCATTGTGAAAAAACTCTTCAGTGATCAACTGTTGCTCATCCTTCAGGTCTGTGTAGACCTGTAGGGAGCTCCCTTACCTCCTCAACCTAGATTAATACTCTTTCTGGACTGCCCCATGGCCCAAAGCAGTTCTTGTACATCAAATATTAAACTGTGTTCTTGTGTTAAGTCTGCATTATTCAGAGCTCTATGTCTAGTCCCAGTCTAGTATGCGGCATGGGACAGACACCTAATCATATTCATTATTGACTATAATTGTATTTGATTCGGTACGACTGTATTTGATTTTCACTATTGAATTGATGAGTGAATGGATGAACACATATAAGAAAAAAAAAAGATTGGATGGCTGGCTGATAAGCATTAAAGAGTCACACAAAAGGACCTGGAGCTTAGGAGAAAACAAAAAAAGGTGACTCAGCTCGAGAGCCATAGAAACAGCACACGGAACCATCTGCACCTTCAGCTGACCCTGATTGAAGCTGAATGCCCCGAGTCTTTTTCAGGCTCAATGTGGCATCATCTATTGATCCTATCCAACTGAGAGATGATTATACAAATACATGTGTCCTTTTGGTCTTCCATTCTGTTCTGTTCATTGCTGCATTTTGCGTGGGTAACATGGTAATCGGGTTCAGACAAACGTCAAAAAGATACTTTCTAAGCAAATAACTTGACAAACAAGCTGAAGTTTTTGATGAATGTGGGTTGTGGGCATGGGGAGTCCAGAGGGAAAAATTTGCAACCAACTTGTAAAATTTAAGTCAGAGTCACAAGAATGCCCACCCAGATCACATGATTATATCCTTTCCTTGGTTGTGTGTTTGCGCTGATACTAGGGCTTGAACTCAGGCACTCTCCATCTCGCCTGGCTTTTTTGCTCAGGGCTGGCAGCTATCACGTAAGCCTCACCATCCATTTCACAGGTCTGTTTGTTTCCTTCAAGAATTACATGGAGAATACCAAGGAGGCGAGTTCAAAGAGACAAAAGTTACGTGTGCAGTGCAACCGGTCTGAATGTGAGAGGGACTAGAATAATACGTTGGGAAACACAAACAAGCCAGTTGGGAGAGATAACTTATGAGGAAGATACTAAGAAAAAATAGGCACTAAATGATGCACTAAGACATATTTGTTAAGCTAGAGAATGAACAATTAAGAACAATGGGTTCATCTGTGATAGACCCAACCACATACAAACCCTAGTTTTGTCTTTGATAGCTGTGTAAACTCTGCCATCCATATGTCACCTCTGAGTCTGAGGCTCTCATTTGTAATCTGAGGATCCCACCACCTGCTCCACAGGGCAATGATGAGGACTATACTGGCGTGGTTATCAATAGGAAGTCCTCAGCAAGTGCTTCATCTTCCTCATGTCTCCTTCAGTGCTAAATCCTTCCCTCCCTCCATTCCAGAACCATTAGAAAATATTTACTCTATGTCTGCTTTGGGCCTGAAATTGTTCCAGGGACCTGGAGCACACTGGTGAACAAACAGGCCAAATCCATTTCCTTGGAACATTTGTATTCTAGTTCTAAGCTTGGATCTCAGGCCCTTCAAGTTTATCTTACAGTGGCATTCTGTGCCCACCATTTTCTTTTCCAATAAAGTGGAAACATTTTGAGATACTGACACTGGATCACCATTTTCTTCTGAATGCATAATCCCTAATGGATGCCCAGGTGATGGATGAATAGGATTCATTGTTTGATTTATGCTTTACGTCTGTCTGTCTATCTATCTATCTATCTATCTATCTATCTATCTATCTATCTATCTATCTATCTATCTCTATCTGTCTATCTCTATCCATCTATCATCTATTAAATCTAGCTATCTGTCATCTATCTATCTATCTATTTATCATCTACTATATCTATCTACCTGTCTGTGCATCTAACCATCTTCCTACCCAGCTGGGACTTTACTTTGAAGAGAAACCTATAGATTCACACAGGACAATGAGCACAGAGTACTCAGAGTACTTTGGCAGCAAAGTTGAGAAGCAGAAGCGTTTTTGCTTTAAATTTTTTTTCTTTCTCACAGCCAGGGGCTGAAAGAATTGCCTGTGTCCAGTGTGTTTCTGGACCCTAAGGGTGAATCACTGTCACTGATTTTTTTTTTTGGTCCAGTCGTGGGGCCTGAACTCTGGGCCTGGGCACTGTCCCTCAGCTCTTCAGCTCAAGGCTAGCCCTCTACCACAGCGCCACTTCCGGCTTTTTTTTCCTGCTTATGTGGTGCTGAGGAATCGAACCCAGGGCCTCATGCATGCAAGACATGCACTCTACCACTGAGCCACCTTCCCACCCCCACTGTTGTTGATTTTAGACTAGTTTCTTCTTGTAATCTTGTCTTTTACCTTCAGTATATAAATAGTTTTGGCATATTGGATATATTTCTAGGAAAATTCTGTCTTCAGATTATTTCCATAGGACACCATGTTGATATTGGTGGGAAGGGTGCCATGTTGGAAGTAGATCTGTGTTTGAAGTCGCTATTCTGTAACTAGCTGTATCAGGTAAGACAATCTCTGAATTTCAACTGTTTACCTGCCTTATAAATACCTGCAAGACTTAAAAACAGTGAGTGGCTGTCACTGTTATGGTTTGCAGCCTGTACATTTCAGGAAGGCATCTAGAGCCAGTATGGGTACCTCAGGTACCAGTTCTTACAGGTACCTCCTGTTGGTTCCATTTCACTATGAGAAAGTATACAAAGCACTTGTCACCCAAGACCCTTTTTCTCTGTCTCGCCACAGAGGAGAGCTCAGTTTAGTGGCCCTTCATTTTACGGATGTGGAAACTGAGGTCCAAATAGACTATTCTATTGGTAGAACAAGATGAGCTAGTCAGTGGCAAAGTAGAAGCTCCTCCCTTTTCCTTTGGAGAGCGTCAGTTCTCACTCAATGAAGGGATTCTGGTTTAAGGGAGATGAGGGAGAGATACCACACTTCTTCCTTGCCATGGCCAACAATAATCAGTCTCCTAGAAGCTTCCATGGGCTTAACACAGAAGGTTCTCCTTTTATCAATGCCATACCTTGGAAAACTAGTGTAGATAAAAGAAAGAATAAATATTTTTGTTGAGAAAAAAATATGAAGAAAAAGGTCAAAGGGAATGAATGCAATGAACTGAGCCAGAGAAAAATAAAGGAAAGCATTTTTTCCTTGTTCACTTTTTTCCTCCAAAACAGACTTTATATAGAAATTGTATAGAAGCCAATTTATTTGATAAAGAAAAAAATGTGAAAACTGCAGAAATACACAGGTGCACGTGTGTGCATGCGTGCACGCACACACACACACACACACACACACAGAGCTGAAGACATATTTGTAGTGGGATTCAGAACTCAAATTACCAAGAGGTAAAGGAGATGAAATATTATGTTGACTTGAAATGATGTGTTTTTCTCCCCCCCCCCTGCCCCCCGAGATTTAGAGAATAGGTCAGGAAGCCCAGCCCAAGCCAAGTCACCAATGAACTCCTTAGGACTCACGAGAATTAAACTCTTGAGTCACAGAGTAAGTCAGTGTCTCAGTCTAGCCCTTGTAACTGTCACAAACTAGAGATCATAAAAAAGTGTTTGTTGAGCATATATAAAGAAATGAACTGTACATGAAAGTGTGTGTGTGTGTGTGTGTGTGTGTTGAATAATGGTGATTTTGGGAGTGCTGGTCTAGGAATCGATGGGGTAATTTTTTTTTTTTTTTGTCAGTCGTGGGGCTTGAACTCTGGGCCTGAGCTCTGTCCCTCAGCTCTTCAGCTCAAGGCTAGCGCTCTACCACTTGAGCCACAGCACCACTTACAGTTTGCTGGTGTTTTATTGGAGATAAGAGTTTCACGGACTTTCCTGCCTGGACTGGCTTTAAACCATGATCCTCAGATCTCAGCTTCCTGAGTAGTTAGGATGACAGGTGTGAGCCACCGGTGCCCAGCTTGAAGAGGTAATTTTTATGAAGTCAACCTGAATGCATTTAGGAAAGGCATCCTTACAGCTCGCAGTTCCCAGCATAGTCTCTTGTCACACAAAATTGTAAATGAGTGAGTAGTTTTGAGACTAAAAGAGAGCTTGGAGACTTTGGGGCCTTTACAGAGCACTGAGGTTGACCAGCATCAGAATCGTCTGGAGGTTTCCTACTCACAGATTCCGTAGGTTGGGCCAGGATCTAGAATTAGGCCTTTCTAAGTTCCCAAGTGCTCTCAATGCTGCCTGTTCTGCAGCTAACCTTTAAGAACCTGATTTAATGTAGGGGAGCTGAAAGTTAATTGCACAATACAATCACCTGGTGAGATTGTACAAGTCAAATCAGTATCTAGGAAGAGAGCGGTAGGGATGGAGGAAGAGAGCTGGACAATGACAAAATACTCCACAGTTCTGTGATGCTCAACCCATGCTTGAGATGTGCCGCTGCAGTTCAATCTCTTTCTTGCAGAGTTGAGGCATTTAAAGACCATTAAGAACAAGTGATTTGCCTAAGATTATAGAGCAAGTTAGTGACTGATCTGAAATAGAACTTTGGGTGCTTTTATGTGTGTGTAATATCTAGTACAATATACTTAGTAAACTTTGTCAGCTCTCACAGGTACACAAATCAAGACCAACTCTTCAACTGAGTGTTAAAAGTATCTATTTTTCTTTCCTCCATTATTTCATAATTTTTTCAACTTTATGCATATTTATAGACATTCACCACTCCAGACAAGCGAGGAAATGGGAGAGACAGGGTTTTAGAATATTTTCAAGGCAAGATGATCCTTTACATTTTAAGTGCTCTCTCAAACAAAAGCTGAGTGCTCCCTGTGAGCTCTAAACCAGATGTTATTCATCTCTGATTCAAGGCATGGATGAGGGTTTTGCTAGAGCTAGGCACATTAATTGCTGGTATGTAAGAGGAAGTGCTGGGAAAGTGTTTGAAAGTGGTTCTGTCTCTTAAAAAGATTAAAAGTTTCCTTCCAGAACTTGGTTTCCATTAATGATTGGTTTGATAAATATTTTCAAGTAGAGCAAAGATTGTGTCTTGAATCATCTGAGAGCCACATAAAGAGCCTCAGAAGACTTTATCCAAACTACAGACTTCAAAAGTTTCATCATACAGAGGAGAAATTAAGGCTTAGTGAAATGGACCAATTTATGTAACATTACTAAGTGGACCAACTGGGACCAGATACAAAATGTCTGATTCCTGAGCTAGTGTTCTTTTTCTTTTCTTTTCTTTTTTCTTTTCTTTTTCCTCCCAGTCCTGGGGCTTGAACTCAGCACTGTACCAAAACGTCTTTTGCTCAAGGCTAGTGCTCTACCACTTGAGTCACAGCACCACTTCTGGTTTTTTCTGTATATGTGGTACTGAGGAATCAAACCCAGGGCTTCATGCATGCTAGGCAAGCACTCTACCACTAAACCGCATTCCTATCCCCTAGTGTTCTTTTTCAACACTCTGAGTTTCTGTATCAATCTCCCTTGAATATAGCAAGTGTTCAGTAAGTTTAGTAATAGATTATATAGAGTCTTGGTACCCAAATAATATGGCTAAAGCTCTATCATTTTTAAAATTAAAGCAAAAACTGGACCCACATCTTTGACTGGACACAAGTTGAGTATACTTGGTTAGGAGGGAGAAAGGGAATTCTAATACTGATCTCACCCTTTTCTATGTGATCTCAGTAGAGTGACTTTCTATTTCTAAAGCTCAGTTTTATTCTCTGTAAAATGATAATGATCACAGGGTTTGATTGTGGAAAAGATGAAATGAAGAACAGATGCAGATTGGTTCTTTTTTTTTTTTTTTTTGCCGGGGATGGGGGGGGGGAATCTGTCACAAGGCTTGAACTCAGGGCCTGGGCACTGTCTCTGAGCCTTTTTGCTAAAAATCATAGGGAAACCTTAATTATTCCTCTTTAGTTACTAATTGTTTGTTTGTTTGTATATGTGTGTGTGTGTGTGGTGTGTGTGTGTGTGATACCACAGTTTTGGATTTAAGTCTTCGCATGTGCTCTGCGAGTGGTTTACCACTTGACCTATAACCTCCACCTTTTCTGCTTCATTTCGTAATCAATGACTTTCTCATTGCTATTCACCTCTCACTTCTTTCACATATTGTTGGGAAGACTGTTTCAAAGAGGTGAGTGAGACAAAGTATCCCACAACAGAGGGGTCATACCACATTGAAAAGGGGCGGTTACTCCCTCACAACTCTTTCTGCCGGAACAGTTTAGACCTAAGGTGATTCTCCACTGAACACTGAAATACAGTCCCCTAGACATGACTCTGTCCATGATGAACCTTCTCCTTCCAACCCAGGATTTTCTGACCTTCCTTACATCCCTGATCAGCCCACCCACTGAATCAACTCTCAAGTGGACAAGTGTACTTACATGTCCATGAATCTTCTGTTGAGGTGTAGGAGTGAGGCCACCTCCGCCTGGAGAGGAGGGTCTCGGACCACCTTATACTGCAGAGGTTTACATCCCAAGCAGAGTGGGGTGTCTGCAGTGGAAGTCAGCATCGCTGCATCAATCTCTAGGTGTTCATCCAGCGTGTAGATCTGAATACCACGAATCTCTTCACCCACATCCCGGACTCTGATGGTCAGTGGAATATCACAGAACACATTCTGTGGACCCAAGGAGATATTCTTCCCACTGACAGTCAAGAGTTTAATGTCATTAACAGCTCCGCTGGAATCCCAGTCCGTGGAGACAAAGGTCACCCAGAGGGTTAGAGACTCAGGAACTAAGGGGTAGCGGAATTCCAGCTCGAGGTAGCATCCTTGTGGCTCTGGGCAGGCTGGAGGGACTGTGTGTGGGTTGACTGCTGAATTTGGGCTCCAGGTGCGGACACTGGACTTACAGGGTTGTTCAACATCTGGATGACCTTTGGAAATGAGAAGAGTGAATGAGTTCCTGAGGAAAAGCCTTCATTCTGGCCCTCTACATTTCCTACAGACCCCTGAAAAGGTTAGTTTGATGAGAACTTAACAGAGACCGTAAAAAAGGGGATTCTCAGTGTCTTGGTAAAATTATGAGCACCCAACTCATTCTCAACCCTGCAAACAAGATTTCAGGTGAGTCCCCAGACATTTGATAAACATTACATTCAAATCCTACTATCGAGTCAGTGCCCAAGCTTCCCTTCCTTATCTGCTGCTTGGAAACCTTGCTGACTAACAGGGAAAGATAGAATACTCACACAATTGCTACATGTCCTTATTCAATACTTGTTCCATTCTTACAAGGACTCATTTCAGGAGTGAAGAAAAAATAATGTTAAGGACTACAGAATGAATTGAACAAGTTCATATACATTGAAGTGTTAGAGTCAGCATTAGAACCCAGTTCTGGCTCCTTCAGAAATCCTTAAACTTTCTTCTTTTCCCTGTTAGATGTATGAACTACAAAAAAAAAATTAGTGATATACACGGCACTGTACAATCTTTCTGAACTAACAGAATCAGCAAAGAGGCAGTGAGCCATGAGAGCATCTATCTCTTGGGTTGAGAGTCTGGGAGGGCCTTGAATGATGGAGCTGGAAAGCAGCATTGGTGACATCATATCTTTCCTCTCCACCCCCTTCTCTCCATGAACTCATTCAGTACCACTGAACTTCAGTGAGTTTTGTCCAGTCTGACTCAGGAAAGGAGAGTGGATGCGAAGAGAAGGAAGGAGGCATTCTGCTTCTCCTTCCCTAGGGAAAGGATGCCTCATCCCTACTTAGCCAGCAGAGACTATTGAATTGTTCTCTGATGAGGTCACATCTAGACCTTCAGAAAGCCTCTCTCTTGTGTTACTGAGAAAAGGAATCAGGACTCCGTGCGGCAATTGGCTCTGATTTGCAGAAGGGAGTCAAGTGAGAGGTGAAGATCACTGAGAGGAAAGCATGGGAGAATCTCAAGTTATCATATTCGCCATGCTCATTTTGAATCAAGTGGTTGGTCGTGTGGGTTAGGGAGGGTGATAATCCTGGGTATTTATGAAGTACAAGGGATGAAAATTTATCTAACCTTGAACATGCTTTGTAGCAATGTTACAGGGTAACAAGAATCAACATAATACAAATAGCGGAAAGCCATTTGGGCTAGAAAGGCTTTTTCTAAGGAAAGCTGTAAATACCTCTTTACTTTCTCATATCTACCCAGACAAAGGAGGAGAGAAGTCACTGAGTATACGTGCAGCTGGAGATGAAGAAAAGAAAAGGAGGAATGAAAAATGCTCATTTTCTTTTAGGTGTACTGCATCTCTGACCAAAAAGAAATGGATAGGATCCTGCTATAACATTCAAGCACATATATAAAGAATAAAAGGCCAATATACAAGAGGGGAATCTGTACCCCCATATGTATTGCACCATTTTATAGTGGTAGAATCAGCCCAGGTGTCCAGACATTCTTTACAGAAAGCTTCTATCTAGAGGCAACCTTTAGCTTAAGTGAGATGCATGGGAGGGATTCCCTTCCTAACTGAATTTCTGGCTGACTTATCCCAGGGCATAGTGAAGGCATATATATCACTTATTTATTTGGTAAGTGCTATCAAAAAACCAATCTAAAATATATCAAATATATTCTCAGTCGTTGGTTGACTCATCAGACTGTCACCAAAGTCCTGTAAGGCAGTTGAAATTTTGGGTGTGTATTCTGTAGGTCTGTTTGACCCAAGGTCACACAGATTGCTTATTACAGAGCCCTGTCTAGAGAGATTGCATATAGCACATGTCTCATTGACATCTGTTCAATGAAGAACCTTCTCTCTTGTTAATATGCAATTAAAAGAGAAGTTACACTATGAAGTATTGGAGTTACTGCCTAAAGTGACTGTTCACCTGAGTGCCAGGTCAACATTCTACCCCTCTGTGGGCTTTCTACTAGAACGGGCAAGGGATAAAGTGATCTTTCTCCCTTCTTTGGAGGAAACCACTGTCTGTGGCAAGAAAGTCACAGGAGAGCCAAGAGAACAAATGTGTCTCATCCTTCCTCTGGGGTTTCTTGTTCATCAACAGAGGGACTAAATGGCTTCCAATGGACAGGGAGGTGAATCTGGTCATTATGCTCAAGAAGATAAACAGGAACATGAATTTTTAGCAAATCTTGCCATGTCGTTGGAGAAAGATTGTTAGACACAAAAGAAAGAGCCACAAGAGCCATGAAATCCAACCCACCACTAAACAGGAATCCCTTTAATAATACCAGGCTTCAAAACTGACCATTGTCCATGTGTAGGCACTGTGCCAAGCACATTACATGCCTCGGCTCTTTTCACGCCAGCAGTGGGTGTGTGACGCAGGCCTTCTGAAACTTATTTTACTGAAGAGGAAACTGAGCCTCAGATGGGTAAGCAATTCCCTAGTGGGGAGTAGAAGATTATGTGATATTGTTGGTCCAGGCAGTGTGCCAGACTTTGAGGCAATGGAAGTTGGGTCAAAATGTCAACTATTCAGCTTCTCATTGTGTCACCTACTGTAATGTTACCTACCTCACAGGGGAGCTATAAAATGCAAATCAATGAGCTCTTTAATTGATGCTGAAAAATATGTTTGGCTTTGCTCTGGGAAGGAAGAAGGTACTAATAAGGAAAATTTTGTTTGGAGGAGGACTTCCAAGCAAAGAGAACAGTATAGAAGGAATCTGAATTAAGATGACTATAGTTTTGAGTACAAGAGACAAGCATGTACTGAGGCTGGAAACTAATAGAATACACACTGTATTTCACATTAAGGAACCTGAACTTTATACTGAGATCGATGAAAAACTTCTTAGAAATTTTAAGTCAGCTGGGTACCAGTGGCTTACATCTGTAATCCTAGCTACTCAGGAGGCTGAGATCTGAGGATCACAGCCCGGGCAGAAAAGTCATCACCGGAAGTGGCGCTGTGGCTCAAGTGGTAGAGCACTAGCCTTGAGCACAAAGAAACTCAGGGACAGTGCTCAGACCTTGAGTTCAAGCCCTACAATGGACATAAAAGAAAAAAAAGGGATTTTAAGTTGAGAATTCATGGAGATTTTTCTTTAAGAAAAAAAACATGAAGAGACACAGATATACTGTCTATCCATCCATCTATCCATTTATATCAGTCTGTTTGTCTGTCTGTCTGTCTATCTACTTATCTACCTATCCACCCACTTGTCCAGGTATTCAAATAAATATTATTGAAAATCAGGCCTATGTTCTGGGTTAGGCTAGTCCTTGGGGATAAGGATTGCCATATAATATGCTTTCTGTCTTCATGGAGCTTTTTGTCTAGTAAGGTCAGTAAAGAGACTCTTGGACCAAGGCAGACAGTATGGACTATGTGTTGAACAAAGAGATAATAAGAGATCATGGGTTAGAATTCCTAAGGAGGAAATTTGGACACAGCTGGGAGAGTAGATGTGTATTATAAGAGAGGGAGAAGAACTGTGAGAAGGAAACAAAGAGTGAAAGGAAGGAAGGAGGAGAGGAAGAAGGGGAAAAGAAGAGAGAGAGTAAAGAAACGAACAAGGGGGTTGGGAAGGTGGTTCAGTGGTAGAGCGCTTGCCTTGCATGCCTGAGGCCTTGGGTTCGATTCCTCAGCACCACATAAACAAAAAGAAAAAAGCCGGAAGTGGCGCTGTGGCTCAAGTGGTAGAGCGTTAGCCTTGAGCTGGAGAGCTGAGGGACAGCGCCCAGGCCCAGAGTTCAGGCCCCACGACTGGACCCCCCCACCCCGTCCCCCAAAAGGAAGAAAGGAACAGGGGGAAGAGGAAACTTCTACAAGGTCTTGTCACTTCATTATTTATATTTCCTTTTATATATACATAGTAACTAAATGAAAGTTCTCTGTTTAGAAAAGCTGTTCACTAGAAAAGGGCTGTAGCTGTATATAGAAATATGTTCCTACATACTTATATGGATCCAAATTTGCATTTATGAAGATCAACCTAGACACCTATGATAGGTCTATGTGAATATACCCTTGCAGCTAGTAATATGAATACAAGCTCAGTGCTAAGGTTTTCCCCAGAGGCACAGTTCAGCACACTTGAATTATTTTTGAGAGAACAAGGAAGAAAGGCCTTACACAAATAAGAAAAACATTAAAACAGTTAGGTTACCATGTGTTAATCTCTCCTGGACAGACTGAATCCTCAAGGATGAACCAACTGCTTTCATGAGTGATCTTAAAGAGGATTTGTGTCAGACAGTTTCGGCTATCTCAGTTTGGGGACTATAAGAATACCATGGGGACTAGCCCAGGAAATATTTATCTATGAAATATAGCATTTTATTCCAGAGGTAAGAATGCAATCTTTTCCTAGGAACAAAGGTAAGAAGTACTAAGACCATATTTGCCACTTTTTTTCAAATGAAGTTAAGGGAGTGTAGTGGACAGACAATAAATACTTGTTAAATATCGAATCATCTAACTTGGTAAGATGGACTTAAAGAAATAAATTACAGCTCTGTGGACTACTAGGGTTAGAAAAAGCGTGTGGTTTATTTGTTCACCCTGTGGATAAGAGGCTGCATTCAGACAAATTAAGAGAAACACTCCGGAGCACAGAGTAGGGAGATGAAAGGACTAAAATCAAGGTCCCATTCTCCTCGTTTCCTCCCCAACCTCTCCAGCCCCACACATACGTCTGGCATTGCTCATGAATTTGGGAGTTTTCTGTTAAGTTTGGGAAGTCCAAAAACTTAAACACACTAAGATAAATAGGATGAAAATGAGTTGAGAAATAAATTGCAGAGTTTGGCTCATGGAAAAGTTTATCTCTTCGAGGATATTAAAAGGGTCTGAGCCAAAGGGATCACAGAGCCTGTAATAGGATGCTTTAAAAAAAAGTGTGTTTTTTTTTCCTGGCTTCCATGTACTAAATTTACATAGGAGGGAAACCCAGGGCAGTCGGATTTCCTCAGAAGCCTGTGTGAGCTCAGGGAACTGAGGGGGCTCAGTGTTTGCACTTGAACTCTGTCTTGCATGCCACACTTTAAGAGTCAGGGACAAACTAGGAACAGATTTCACTGACTGACATTTGGTTTGGATGAAGGTGTGGGGAGGTGTCTGGAAATTATGTCACTCAAATAGTTGGTAGAATAAACCACAATGATTTTATCCAGACAAGTCTCCGGGGAGATTCTTGCTGATTCTACTTTCCAAATCCCACTCAACTCCATCTACTTTTCTCTACTCTCAGTGTATTGATTCAGATTCACGCAGTGAATGCTAGTTGCTCCTTTTCTTCTCGGACCTTTTTCTCCTAATCTCTTTTCCATAGTAAAGCTCAAGTGTCTTCATAACCTGCACTCTTACCGTGTTACCCAGACCACATCAAGGCACACGACAAAGTGACTTGTCTTTGTTAATGGTGTAAATCCAAACCTGCACTCACTTGATCTTTATCCACCTCCCTTCCTGCCACACCAAACTGGGCTTGCTGTAATTCCAGGGAAGCACATATAGGATTATGGAAGAGCTTTTGGCTTGTGTAGTTTATATCTGTTCATAGCTATCACGTTGTAAGTAAAAACACTAATGCATTTTAAAACTCAAAAACATGTAGTGTACATCCCACAGGCTCTCCAACACTGGTATATCCTGGAGAAAACTCCACTGTCCCTCAGAAGAGAATAAAAGCAAGAAGGGAACATGCTGTCACAGTGCTGCCAAAAAACAATTTTGAGGCACAGGTGTCTCACGCCCGTCATCCTAGCTATTCAGGGGGTTGAGATTGAGGATCATGGTTCAAAGCCAGCCTGGGCAGGAAAGTCTGTGAGACTCTTCTCTTCAATTAACCACCAGAAAACTGGAAGTAGAGCTGTGGCTCCAAGTGGTAGAGCGCTAGCCTTGAGCAAAAAGAGCTCAGGGACAGTGCCCAGGCCCCGAGTTCAAACCCTATGACTGACAAAACAAAACAAAAACCTTGACTTTGAGAACACCCTTCTAAATTTTCTAGTACTCTATAAGCCTCAGGATTCGTCTTAGGAAAATGGCACTCAGACTATGGTCTTTTGTAACAAATCCAAGTCTCCGATGCTGGGGTAGACAGGCTTGCTGCTGGTTGTCAGCATTCTATTCGCTGAGGCCCCTTCACACTGAATGGTAATTACTCATTTACCTATCTAAATCCCCAACAAGTGGTCAGCATAGCACGGTCCCTGTACCCAGGACAGTGCCCAGTAAAAGTGCCTGTGGCCATCACAGGTGAGACCAGGCTCAGTCTATTCAACATGCAAAGTATTTGGAGGGGCCAGAGACTCAGCTTCTTCCACAGGAACCCAGAATGGGTTCCATTTGGAGGGAGACATTACAAGGACAGATTTCAGGAAGGTGGAGCCAGGACAGGAAGTCAGAAAGCTTCCATGAGGAGTCACAGAGAGGGGATTCCTTCATGGGGTGGGAGACTAGAACTGGATGACCCCAGACGTCCCTTCCATGTTTGACAGCCTGTGATTCTTTGAGGCTCAGAGGAGGGTTTTTCCCAGATATCCTTGTTGCTTTACATTCCAGATGGATTTGTTTAGAGTTTCCGAGTTTGGCTCTCATTTTTATTTTAAGCTACTTGAGAAAATAAAGTACGGTGCCATCATTTTTCGACTTCGCTTTCTTCTCTGATCCTTCTCTCTTGCTCTGTCTCTGCCTTTTTCTTTTCAACTCTATTTCTAAAAATACAGAGGACAGAAGAAGCATTCTCACTGATGTTCTATAAGGAGCTAGATCCCATTTCCTCTAGTGAACTGGGGTGATAGTGTCTACTATTATGGTGACTGTACGCATGAGCTGAGCCGCTCTAGCCTTCTTCCTGAGAGGGGCTCAGGTGAAGCCAGGGCCCCTAAGCCTAAGTCTGTGAGGGCCTGAGATGGGGGGGGGGGCGGATGGAACATGCAGAGGAAGGCATGAGTTCTTTGCCAGCCTGGCTTCTGGGTCAGGTGACAGAGTATCACCACCTACATTTGGCCCAAAGGTGTTCTCTGCATTTCTGAGGAAAATATGACAGCTGTTTTCTTTCTCAAACAATCACGCCATGAGGAAGCACAGCCAGTATTTCATCCTTGGGAGAAACGGGAGATGCCTTCTGAGCAGACAGAGGTCTGAGTATGGGTGGAGCCAGTGGCAAATGGTAGACACTTCTCTCAAATGCCTTGGAAGTTAAAGAGATTCCCCATGCGAGGGCATATAGGAGAAGTTGAAAAGAACAGTTGTGACATATGTGAGAATATCCTGGGTAGCCTTAAACATAACTGGAGAAGAATCAGTGATGACTGATGTTTCGAGCTTATACATACATACACAGGCATACATACATAAGATATACATATATACATACACACACACATATATATATACATATACATATGCAGACACATACACATATCCATACATGCATTCATTGAGCCTTAAGTGTATTGACTCTCATGTGACCTTGTGTATACTCACAGGGGTCAGAGTTTAGAAGCTATCTAAACACAATGCACAGTCTCTTCATCAGAAAGATGGCCTTGGTGTCTGTCTGCATTTCCTCCTGTCTAACATACATACGACATACATACAAGGGTACAAGTGCTGAAGCATGTGTTAAATGCATGATTTCTAGTCTTGCAGGAAAAAGTCTTTAGATTACATGAGATGGCACGGGGATATTCCAAATCATAAAATCCCATGTTCTTTGAAAGGGTTGTTCTCCGCACTCTACCTCCACCTGTCAATAAGTACTGCAAAGCCAGACTTACCTTCTGCTTCCCGAGGGCTCCAGTGTCCTGATGGGCCACAGGGCATCGGGGACGAGGCTTTGAGAGCATATTGCACCAGGATTCTCCCCTCCAGGCAAAGGTCGCATGCTGATCCCAATTCTCTAGGCCAAGGAAAGAGGGACAATGCACCGACTTAGGAACAGTCGAATGAGCAACTGGGAGGACTGGGCTAAAGGCCGAAGGGTGGAAGACACAGGATCTATGTTAGTCCCTTTTCCCTACTACACACCCCAAAGTTTCAGGAAAGAGACAACATCCTCCCCTTTCCCAGGACCTTATGTGGGCCTAGGTGTCTTCTTTTTCAGGTGGTGTACATTCTTTTCTGATTTCAAGCAGCCCAGAATCAATAGGCCAGAGGCCCACCACCTGCAATCTTTTTAATTTCCTCTCACATGGAATTTACTACGGATGTGAGGCACTCCTTTGCCTCATTTTGCCCTCAGAGGGGCTCCTTTAACAGGGATTCCTGGGTACTGACTATACCAGGTGCCCTTCTGTGTCCCAGGCATGAAATATGAAGAAGGAAAGGCTCGTTGGTAAAAATTGAGTGTGCTGAATAGATGCCCGAGGAACCTCCCAGCCCTGACATCCTGGGGATAGATGAATCATTCCTCCATTTAACAGTCAAAGGCAGTTTCTTTATTATGCCATCTAACTCATTTTAGCAGATTTCCAAGGGGTGAGCCAATCCCTTAATAGGACTAGCCCCAGAGCTGGGATATCACGGTGGCTTCCCCTACTGTCTGGGGTATCTGGATTCAATCTCCTTTTGGCCATAACAGCTTCTGGGTTCCTACTTGTTTTCTAAGTTTGGCATCTGTTTAGAGGTGGAGAAAGAAGAGCCATGTCTTCTCTTGTATGCCTGTGGACCCAAATATCTGTAAATCTGAGCGAACTCTGCGGAAGAACTGGAAACTGAATCCAGGATGATGTCAAGAAACGTCCCGGCCCCAACTCATCATTTCTCAAAATCCAGGGGCCCTGCCGATTCTTCTTTCAACATTCCTCAAAGAATGGCTGGGATTTGGCTACTTCTAAGGATATAAGAAAAAGACAGCTCTCAAATTTGAAGGCTCTCTCCTCATAGGGAAAGGTCTACACCTCTTGTCTCACATGTTTAAAAAATGAATGAATTTCTCAGCACCACAGTCTGTTGGTGCTTCCTAGATAGTACTAGAGACCACCCTCAAACTCTGAGTTGCTCAGGTCATTTCCCTGCTTATCTTCTTAACTCCAGCCCTGAATGCGATGTTCCACAAAATATAATGCCCTGGCAAACTATCCTCTTCATCTTCTCGACACATTTCTCTCCCTGAATAAGCTCTGAAACTACCATATTGTGTTGTATTTTCCTAGCCTGATTTCTTTTTATTCACTGGCTGATGTTTCTTATCTTTATTTCCTCTGTAAAGACATTTTTTATAAGCCAAGGTCTTTCCTTCAATAGATTATGAATTCTTTGTGAAATAAAGGTCTATAAGTTATGATTCTCTTTTTTCTTTCATGGTCTAACATAAATATTATTTCTTAGTGTTCATCAGAATAAATAGTCAGATGGATAAACGGATGGATGGATGAATGAATGAGTGGATAAATGGATGAGTGAATGGATGAGTGGATGAATGAGTGAGTGGATGAGTAGAGAGATGAATATATAGGAGAGTGGATGATGAGTAGATGGGTGAATAGATAGATCAGTGGATAGATGGATGGATGAATGACTAGTTAGATCAGTGGAAAGACGAGTGGATGGATGGGTAGTTAGATCAGTGGATAGGTGAATGGATGGATGAATGGATACATGCCTGGATAGATAAGTATCAGTCACTCAGATTACTAATACTCCTGGATGACGTAGTCTAGATCTCTAATTGCATAGTTTACATTCTCAGCATTATCATTAAATGTGAAACCTTACATAAGTAGAAAATTTTGCAAGCACACTAATATTCAGTGCCGGAAGAATGAATAAAAATGTCCATGGCTAGCTTGTTCAATTGAATGGTCAGACATAAAGTATTTACAGAGTTTATGCAATTTAACATAAAATGTGTAAGCCATAATATTAAGTGGAAAATTCCTATTAAGAGCTGAATTCATCAAAATGTTTCCATGCCATTCAAATAACCTTACGTAATAAAGTATTATTGACAGCAATTTCTGAGTAGTAGAACATAGGCTGGTTGATTTTACTCCCCAATTTTACACTTCTTGGCTTTCTGAATTTTGTTCATGTTTTAAATACACAGGAGTTACTCTTGGGTGAGCAATGACAATATTTATACAACTATGCTATAGTCAGGGAAATAGGAGCAGAGGAAGAAAAGATGGGAGGAATAGTACTCTTCAGGACTGCTGCTGAAGATAGAGTTCCTTTACAATGACCACAGGATTCTTCACAACTCTGAGCCATATAACTGGCTTTATGAGGACAGTGAGGTTACCAAATGTCCTGAGATAGTTTCTGGAACCATGCTGATCTTGATCGCCAGTAAGTCTGTTTTCTTTAAGTGTTTTGAATGATACCAACAAAGTTATTTCAACTTCATTGAGTTCCAACACACTCCAGACTCTCAAGAAAAACAATAATGGATAAACAAATCACCATGCGACTCTCAGATGGTTCCTAGCTTTGACAACTGTTTGATTTTAATGGGAACTTTACACACACACACACACACACACACACACACACACACACACACACACACACACACACACGAAATAATACACCTGTAGGATGTGAATGCTAGGAGACAGAGTCAAAGCTCCAAACTCTGAATCTGTGCTGTTCAAATGTGGGAGTTACCATGACCTGTGGCAATTTAAATTTAAACTAATTTAAAATAAATGTAAAAGTTCTGCTCCACAGTCTTACTGGTCTTCTTTCCAGTGGTCCATAGGTACCTCTAGACAGTAGCTCCTCATTAGGGATGACACAGAACATTTCCACGATTTCGTGAAACCCTGTTGGATACTGTCTCTCTGAAGTTTCTACTATGAATTCATGCTCGCCTTCGTCACTAGAATGGTGCTAGTTATGTAACATCTTTAAGAAAGTAGCTACTCTAATGACTTTCTGTGCCGTGAGATAAGGAAGAGAAATGTGGGTTGCTGGAACGTTTGGGATTTCCAAAGAGAGAACCAAGACTGATGAGACAGGGGCAATGGACAAGTCCGCAAAGCTTGGAGACCCAGGCTTCTTCGTTCCCAGCCCAGTGCTCTTTCAGCATGCCATAGCCAATTGTTCAGATAACTAAAACCATCCAGTTAACACATGTTTGCAAGACAGATAAAAATGAAGGAGTTAGAAAAGCCAGGGGTGGCCTTGAATTATTTATTCAGTTGCCCATGTGTGAGGACACAGGCTGTGGGAGGATCTGAATATGTTTTTTTTTTTTTTAAGGGAAACCCTTGTATTCTCTTAGACTACAGATGTGAGAACAGCAGGAGGACCTGAGCATGGCTGGGGGCGAGATGTTGGCATTGATGGATGGTGTGCAGAACCCCAGAGGTTTTAGAGAGAAAGGGAATTTTCAAGTAGCTAAACAGCTCTGGAAAAAGTTGTGCAAAATGGAAGCTAAAGTTTCTTGAGTGCAAAGTCGATGTGATTGCTGAATTCGGCACAAAAGCTAGGTACTAGAGGCACTTTTTTTTTAATTGAAGAGGGCTCAGAGAGCCAGAGCAGGGTAGTAGCTTGCTCAATGTCTTATACACTGGGCGTAGTGAGGCTAAGAAGGGAAAACAGATGACCTGACATCAAAGCCACAGTGAGAGGCATAAAATAGTTCCATTTCTTTACGACAACGTATTGATACATGTGGACCAACTTCCTTGAGCTATAAATTATAGTCTATGGCTACAGACCATGGTCTAGGTAGCTGTTTAACCTTAATATTTCAAAAAAATGTCGGTTTTAATTTAACATCTGATAACTACTTTATTAAATCTTAGACTGAACACAATAGCCATTGTATGAACCGCAAGTACCAACTGACTATAGGTTATTGAAAACATACTGATTGAAGCTGAGGGCACTATGTAATAAAGACATATCTCGTTACACAACAATTAACCCTCCAATGGGTGTCCAACCATCAGATGGTATTTATTTAATGGACAATAACTGCTTTATGAAATACAAATTGAATACATACACAGGAAGCTTCACTTACCAAACTTCCATTTTTAAATCGAATTGAGGCCAAAGCTTGACCAAAAAGTTTGATATTTCTCATCACCACAGAAAAAATAAATCTACAAGCTGCTGGAAAGCCTGTAAAGGTTTCGCAAGCCCAGCTCCGATCTCCTAGGGAAGGCATCTGGCCAGGACACTGGGAGTGTCTACAGAAAGCCTGGCAGAAGGAGGGGGATGAGGACATTTCCTTCTACATTGGTCCTACTTGCCCAGCTGCCGAAGGAAGGTTCTAGACTCGGGGATTGTTAGTGATCTACAATATTACAGTCCAGACGTTATACGATAATGTGATTTAATAGATTTTAATTAAAACAGTGCTTTAAACTGACAATAATTATATGTATTTATGAGGCACAAGGTATTGTTTTGATTTATGTTTACAATGTGGAATGGTTAACAAATCCATCATCTCCCATGCCTACATTTCTTGTGGCACAATCTGTATTTTGGCAAATTTTGAAATATGCACTAGATTATTATTTATTGTAGTTACCATTTCTGAGCAATAGATCAATACAGTTTATTTCATACAAGTGAGACTCTGTATCTTTCAATTAGTATCTTCCCTTTTTGGACTCAGCTTATCCATTCTCCTCCCTTGGCTTCTACTATCAATCATTCCACACTTCTTCTAAGTCTAAGATTTCAACTTCTTCTAATTCTATATGTAAGTAAGACCAGATAGTATGTGTCTTTGCTATGCCTAGCTAGGCATAAACTTTTTCAATTAGTTTAGAGTCTTCTAGATTTATCCATGCTGTTATACATAACAGAATTGCCTACTTTATAAAGGCTGAATAATCTATTATCTCTCACACACACATACACACACACACACACACACACACACACACACACACACATATATGTATATAAAACACATTTTAATCCATTCATCTGAGGAAGACATTTAGATTGTTTCTACAAATTAACTATTGCGAGTAATGCTACCATGGAGATGGAGCACATGGTAGGTTTTTTACATACTAATTTCAATTACTTCGGATATGTATCAGTAATGGGATTGTTGGATCATACAACAGTTCTATTTTTTTTGAGGAACCTCAATACTATTTTTTATAATGGCTGTATTACTTTCTATATTCTCACCAATGTTGTATAAGTTTCCCTTTGTTCCTATCTATTCAACTACATTAATCTTTTTCTTATAGATCCTTGCCATCCTACCAGAAGGAGATGATATCCCATTGCAGTTTTAATTTGCATTTTCCCAATAATTTGTGATGTTGAGCATTTCAACATATGTCTGATGGAGACTTGTAGGTCTTCTTTTGAGAAATGTCTACTGAGATTCCTTGCTTAGGACACTCACATAAATACACACACACACACACACACACACACACACACACACACATACACACACACACATGTAAATAAGGGCTTTCTGCTACTTTATTTTTGTGGTCTTTTGGGAAGAAGTATAACATTTCCATAACTCTACTTTTGGAACAATGTAATGAAATGTCATGGGAGCCCTAGACAAGACATTGCAAAATATGAGTTGAAACACAGCCCTCATTTTCTATGGGCTCTAGATCAAATCACTAAGCTTCTTTCAGCTCTAATTCTCTCCTATTCTGGTACATGAGGAAAAGATCCATCTTTCACTGGGCTACTGGAAGTATTCAGTGAAACTCTGTGTGTTAAGCATTCAATATAGAATAATTCTCATAATTAGCACTTGATAAACAACAGCAATCTCAATAGAGAAATGCTAAGTATTGGTGTGGTTTTTATTTTCACCACCATCAAAAATAGGCACTGGTGACTCACACCTGTAATTATAGCTACTCAGTAGGCTGAGACGTGAAGACAGAGGTTTGATGACAGCCCAGGTAGAAAAGTCCATGAGACTCTTATCTGCAGTTAACCACCAAAAACTTGGAGGTGGTGCTGTGACTCAAAGTGATGGAATGCTAGCCTTGAGTGAAAAAGTTCAGGGATGGCTCCCTGGCCCTGACTTCATCCTATGACTGACAAAACAAAAACAAACTAACAAGATCTATGATTGCCAGGTGAAATGGCCCAAGAATACATAACCGGCAGGGGAAGTAGCCTTTTAAGAGCTGAGGGGTTACACAATGGCAAAGAAGTTTCACAAGTAATGTAAAAATCGTGGTCCTGTTTTCATCAACATTTTATTTTATTTTTAAAAATGTTGATTGTTTTGCATTGCTGGGAATAGAACCTAGGACCATGTTCTGTTCAGACAAATGCTCTACTACTTAGCTACAGCCCAGCCCATGAAGCTGTAAAATCTGACTCCCTCAACACTTGAGTATTTCAAGAGTCTCTCTGGTGAAAGGAACTACAGGAGGAAATTTCATTTCTCCACCTTTCTGTCTTCACTGGCGCTACCAGACCATTTTCCAAGGGAGGTGAGTAAACTTCATCGAAAAAAAATACCATGTCCCAAGCCATGTAGCAAAATTAGTAGCAAAGAAACAGAATTGAATTGGTTTTTTTTTTGTTTTTTTGTTTTTTTAAATTTTATTTATTTATTTTTTTGTGAACATACTGTACAGAGGGGTTACAGTTACATGGGCAAGATAATGAGTATATTTCTTATCAAGCATTGCAGCCCAGAATTGAATTGTTTTATATCTGAAGTTTCTTTTCTATCTCGTTTCTTTCTGGTCCCAAAATTTTACCCTCAGTTCAACAAAAGTATGTAGATATGCATACTTTTTATCTATATCTGTATCTAGATATACATATATCTATATATATCCATATATAGGTATATATGCCCCAGTCCTGGGGCTTGAACTCAGGGCCTGAGCATTGTCCCTGAGCTTTTTTGCTCAAGGCTAGTATCCTACTACTTGAGTCACAGCTCCACTTCCAGCTTTTTTTTTTTGGTAACTAATTGGAGATAAGTGTCTCACAGATTTTTCTAGCCTGGACTGGCTTTGAACTATAATCCTCAGATCTCAGGCTCCTGAGTAGCTAGGATTACAGGGGTCAGCCACCAGCACCTGGCATATTACCTATTATCCTTATACGTACATATATGTTCATATATGTGAATGCTGATACATATACACACATACTATATATATGTATACACTATATATGTACACACACACATGACAATGTGAAAGTTTTGCTCATTAACTTGAGGCAATTTAGATTCCTGATCGAGTTGACATGATTTCATCTCCAAAGAATCTTTAGCAATAGACATTTCCATGTTTCTAATAACAAATTAAATATTAACATCCATTCAGCTAATATGTATCCCTACCTATTCGTTTCTATTAGTAATCCTTCTTTATTCCTTAATTCCAGAGTTTACAACAGGCCTATAATGCAAGTCACTGTGTTAAGTGGTGAATACCCATTAAACAAGAATAAGAAACACAGCAAATCCCTCTCTAAGGCCACTTCCCTTCCAAGTCTCCCTCTTCTTGGCAGGAAAGGGAGAGAGGGATCAACACTTCACAGGGCACACTCACCTTTGAAAAAAGTGGCCGTCGATGGGTGGGAACCACTCCAGCATCACCGAGTCTGCAGTGTGGCCCACAACCTGGGGGGCAAGAGCAACAGGCGCCGGCTTCCTGGAGGGCTGCCAACCCTGGTACACCAGATCTAGGTAACAGTGCATTCTGGCGACTTGATTGGGCGTGAAGGAGTCTGTACAGTCGTCATCTGCAAGCAGGCAGAAGGGAGAGAGATAAGCACCAAGCAGCATGGGCAGGCATGCACGAGAGGAATGACGTCTCCCAGCAGCCAGAGTCAGCACCCCAGTCTTTCTTGCCAACTCAGGGTGGCCTCTTCCAGTGCTCAGGAGTTAATGGTCTGTGAACAAATTAGTGCAGTCATCACTCCTGGAGACAGGTGAGAGGAAACTGGAGGAAGGGGTGGAACTGGAAAAGTAAGCCTGAGATGGGAGAGAGCAGCCACAAAGTCATGGCTAAGGAGAAAGGCACGGCAAGTTGCTTGCTAGGGACTCCAAACCCACTGTCTCTAAATCCAATCATCCCCTCCCTCCTGATGCATTCATTCATTCATCTACTCAAGTATGGATTCACTCATTCCCTGACTTACTCTTTCACATTTATTCATCTACACATTAACTCATTCTACTTTTCACTGATGCAATGATATTGTCATTCAACAAATCTATGGAGTGTCCAATACATTCTTCTCTGCTATCTGCAGAGACTTTACCCTTGAAGAACTACTGGTCTACATATGACATCAAAACTCTTCGTTGTGAGTCAAGGTTGTTCTAAAGCTGTTTGAAGAATTTTGTGGTGTCAACTGCCATTGAACAGAGGGAGACAGTCTATAAAGGAGAGAGAATGAATCAGACAGACCCTGAAGAAAGATCAATCTGATGACATGGCTGAAATTGGGAATGGAAGGTACTAGCTCAAGGAGAGGAAGCATGTAATTACAGCCATGTTGTCCATGCAGGAGCACAGGATAGCTGAAGATCAGCAGTCCAGAAACAACCCAGGCTTGGTGTGTTGGGTGAGAAATGAGCAATTTCTTTTCCCTCACAGTAGTGTCACTTGGACATGTACTTAGTATGTGTTAAATGTGAACTAGGCATGGCATACCAGGCTTTGAACACATTTAATCCCCCCTCTCTCTCTCCCAACAGAAACTATAGTTGGAGTGTGTACTGTTATTCCCTCAATTGCACAGAGTTGGAAACTGAGGATGAGAAAGAGGAAAGTAGCTTTTTCAAGATCACAGAGCTCAGCACAGACCTGGGACTTGAACCCAAGTAGACCTAACTCCAAGGCTGTGCTTTTCATCAAGAGCAAAACTACTCTGTCTGAATGTAAATGAGACCTTGTACAGATAAAGTCTTCTGCAGGTGGCTAAGGAATCAAAGTCGAACCTGAGTCTGAGCTGAAGGGGGCTTAGAATGCAATCTGTCAGGCGACTTTAAACCCAACAACCTTCTGTCCTACTTTCTCTTCCCAATGTAGACTGAAGAGGGTGATCCAAAACCTATCCCCCAGGGAAGACACTCACTTCTCTTTTCTCTCTCCAAGTTTTATTCAATGGAATAAGAGAAAGGCACTGCTCTGGCTTGGTTTCCCCAAGTACCACTTCTCAGAGGTATCTGCTTGGTCAGGGTTTCCACAGCTGGGCCCCAGACGGAGGAACAAAGAGTTTGCCAGATCTTAAAATAAACCCGCTACTGAGAATCCTGAAGCATAAACTCACTTCTCCTTATCAAACAAACAGAAAATAAGTTTGGGCAGGTGCTGGGCAGTTGGACATGACCTTGAAGTCCCTCACTTGAAGGAAGGGAAAGGGGTGTTAGAAAGTTTATATACAGAAGCTGTCTCAGATTTCCTTAGTGATTTTTGATAGTCTACTTTCGAGGACCATGGGGAAGGCTTTAAGAGTCTAAGAGTGACTGAGTACATTATCTCCAGCCCAGATTCATCATGTAACTCTTTAAATGCCAAGCATTCTATGACTCCCATTGCCTTGCCGGAGTTCAAACCCCTCAATCTGAGAGGATGACTGTACCATGGGAAAGTTTTTCCTAATCGCTATGAACCCTACACACCATCCTAAAATTTCATAATGGAAAAGCTACCGATAGGTGAGATCCAGGAGCAAGGCATGGTGATTATGGAGAAGAAAAAAACCAATCATGTTAGATTCCTGCATGAGATTTGGAGCCAAACGAGCAAGGGATTTTATGACTGAGGTCCCTCAGTTTACCCGCCCATGAAATGGAGATGGTGTTGGGATCAGTAGAGAAGGAGTGTGGAGCACAAGAACAAGGTCTGCTCCATGACACATGCTCAGTAAATGCTCACTGCCTCACATTTGGGAATTCTGTGTGTGCATGTGTATACAGATGCACGTGTGTGTGTGTGTGTGTGTGTGTGTGTGTGTGTGCATGCGCTAGAAAACATTAGAAGCAGAAAAAAAGCCCAGCCATCCAGAATGTAAATCATGCATTCTTGCATGAAAATGGAACAATGGACCTGTTGAAATTGTTTTAAGAAGGGAGAAAGGAAGGGGAGGAGGAGGGGGAGGGAGAGTGATGGAAGGAGTAAGTATGATCAGAGGATATTATATGCATGGGTGAAAATATCACAATGAATACCCCTTTGGCAAGCCAGTATGTGCTAACAAGGAATAAATTAATAAAAGACAAAACATACATTCTTTTTTTTCTGATGTGGTAATACTGCATAATGGATTCAATAGCTAGATAGTCACAAACAAATATGGGGGAAATACAGAGATAGGAAGCATTTCTTATAAAGATGCCCATTAATAGGAGGACTGGTTATGTTCTATGAAATGAAGTATAAAATAAAATACTAATCAGGCACTACCAAGAAATGAAGTTACTTTAAGACCCACTTCCTTCTTACTGACACTGGGGACATTTAAGTCAAGACTAACCTAGAAAATGAAAATCAAACTTGTATAAGAATGAATAAAGATAAACAACAGAAATATTTCTTTCCTCTATAAACTTGTGATTTATTTGATTCTCCCATCCCCCCCGAAAAAAATATCTTTTTCAGCCACGTGCCAGTAGCTCAGGCCTATAATCTTAGCAACTCAGGAGGCTGAAATCTGAGGATCCCATTTGAAACCAACCAGGGAAGGAAAGTCTGTGGGACTCATCACCAATTAACAAGGCAAAAGCCATAAGTGGAGCTATGGTTCAAGTGGTAGAGTACCAGCTTTGAGAGAAAAAGCTGAGGGACAGTGTCCAGGCCTTGAGTTTAAGCCTCACTATACCAATACTTCTGCCCACAAAGAATCTTATACAACTTAAAAATAAACCATTTCCAAGTCTGCCATTTAAAAAAAAAGGAGAGGGATGGTTGAAATGGGTAGATGAGAAAACAGCAGAGGAAGCTGAAGTTACAAACTGTCTGCCTCAGGTCACATCTCCTGGAGACTTAGCTGATATCAGAATCTTGGGTGAGGTCCCAAAAGGTTTCCATTTATCTATCACAAACGCTGTGCCTCAATTAGCTAATATCTACAGCCAGCTCCACTTGGCTTTCTGCCCTCAAGTCCTCTCCTCCCACTATCAGTGGTCACTTCATCTCTGCCTCCAGGATCAGCTAACTCATCTTGTTCCTCTATCCTAATTTCTTGCTCATAAGCAAAAGGACTCTGGGATTTCATCTTCTAAGAGTGTAGGGGAGGCAGGGAGGCATGGCTGCCCAGTGCCATATGCTCTTGGAACTGTACTCTGGGTTTGCCCACAGAGCCTTGCCCTCAAGACCAAATTTCTATCTGCAGCTAGAAGGCTAATGCACAGATGTTCAGGACAGGGACTTGTTGCCTCCACCTCCATAGGATCCTGGGAAAAAAATGTTGACCTTGACAATCTCATTTCTACCAACTATAAAATGAGGAATAATGGCAATGCTATCTCATAAAGCTAATATGAATTATTGGACATGCTCAGCCATATCTAGTGCATGGAAATCAGGGTCACTTTGTGTGAAAGCCTATTTCTTTTGTTTTTTTTAATCCTTTAATCATGGTAATGATTATGAAATTTATAGGTATTCGTTATATTACATCTGAATACACAAAAATAAACCATTACTTTAGGCCCTGAAAAATGATACAACTTATGTCTAATAGAGGAATATATGTATATGTACAGATATGTACAGTGATTTTCTATAGTTCTCATCATATGTATAAAGATATACATACCCCCATATATATATGTCATGCAGACTGAAATTTCTCGCATCAAATAGTTAACAAATAATCATACAAATAGTCATTTATTAAACACTAGTTAGAATGCCAAGGACAATTCTAAGTTCCTTATTTGTACAATTACACCCACACACTTATTCAAGGTAAGTGTGATTATTCTCCATGATGCTGATGATGTCACTGAGGGTCAGCAAAATAATTTTTTTTAAATAAGTAACTTGCCTAGGACCAAAGTCTCAGACACAGAAAATCCAAGTTCAGTCTCCTCACTTTGACTTTATGCCCTGGACCACTATGTTATAGGGAACCACTATGTTATTATTGGCCTGTGAATGCCAAAATGATAGCCACCAACACACGTGGCTTTTCTAATTTAAAGGAGTTAAAATGACTTAAGACTCACAGTAATTTAGGTCCTTGGTTTCCCTGGTTGGTACTCCAAGTGCTCAGTAGCCATAAATGGCTAATGGATACCATTTTGTAAAGCACAAACCCAAACTGTGATTGTCTTTGCAGAATGCTCTGTGTCTGGGCTCAAAGATGAAGCCCCCAGAAAGAAAAAGCAAAGAAGAAGCTGACTCAGCAATGATTCTATCCTGGCTTACGGAAGAAGGGATCTTCTGCATCCCTTTCTCCAGTCCTGAGAACCCAATCATTTCCTGCATTTTGAATTTTGTCCAGCTGCTGTTGTCACCTCATCTATCAGAGAGCCTAATGAAAACAAACATTTCAAAGCTCGTGGTTGCCTTGAATATGCTTTTATGGGTGTCAGTTTGTTGGCGTAGCTTAGTGAATTAGTTCTGCTATTAATGGGTCACTGAACTGAGGGGTTCCTTAAAAAAAAACCAACAGTAAATCAATCACCCTTTAGATTTAAACAAAGGAAAATGAGGGAAATGGGGGAGAGGAGAAGAGAGGGGAGAGGATGGAAGTTGAGGGGAGGGGAGGGAAGGAGAGGGGAGGGGAAGGGACGAGAGGATTTAGTTTACAGAGGCTTGATAGTTGGTGGCTACTGACTGGTGGCAATTCTTAGCCCCTAAGAGGTAGGCACACTTCCAAATGCATGTTAGTTTATTTGCATGTGTGGTGAGCGCATCAAGGAATGGTGCTACAGAAATGGAATGTAAGCAGGGTTGTAGGAGAGGATGGGGCACCCGATGTGGAGGGTCAGCGAGGACGGGAATGGGAGCTCAGTGGGAATCTGCTATTGAGGAAATACCCAGCATCCTGGTCTGGTCTTGTGCTTTTTAAAATAAAAATTTAGACTCAAAAACTAAGAACACTTTACAACACCAGATTTTTCAAGAGATGTCAGCAATCAGCTATAGGAAATCTTACATTGGAAATGCTCCCAGAGCATCCCTTCCCCCTGCCCCCCTCAAGTTTCTCTGGGGAATAGAGGGAAAGTTCTCCATCCAACTATCAGTTAGGTCATTCTGGGAGAGTAGCATAAGAGCAGAAGAGAAAAGGTACTTGATGCCAGACATGTGACCGAGGGTAAATGACTGCTGTAAGCTTTTCTATTGTCATATGTAAAACAGAGGCAGCTCCTACTCCAACAGTTTTGTTGGGAGAATTAAATGAGATGGAACATATGTAATCCCAACTACTCAGGAAACTGATATCTGAGAATTGTGGCTCAAAGCCAGCTCAAGTAGAAAAGTGCTTGCAATTCTTATCTCCAACTAACTAGCAAAAAAGCCAGAAGTTGAACTGTGGCTCGAGTGGTAGAGTTCCAGTCTTTAGAAACAAAGCTAAGAGACAGGGCTCTGACCTTGAGGCCAAGTCCCACTACTAGTAGAAAAACTAAATCCTTTACAGTTAATAAATGGGTATGTTAGGTAGATATATTGTTAGTAATAAGCATCAATTTGATGCCAGGTGCCATGGCTCATGTCTATAATCCTAGGTACCCAGGAGGCTGAGATCTGAGGATTGTGGTGTGGAGCCACCTGGGCAAGAAAGTTTGTGAACCTCTTACTTCCAATAAATTACTCAGAAAACATTGGATGTGGCACTGTGGCTCAGGTGGTAGCTAGCCTTGAACATAAATGGCTCAGAGACAATGTGCAGGCCCCAAGTTCAAGCTTATATACCTAATATAAGGTTGTATGCCTGATATGAGAATTTCATTCTTTTCCTCCCTCCTTTGGAGTCTTTCTCTTCCCTTCCTCTCCATTCTTCAATTTTTAACATTTAATAAGGACCAGGTTCTGTTCCTAGACCCAGGAATATACTGATATACTAAGGATAACTTTTCCTTTCATAGAATTTTCTTGTTCTTATAAAGAATAAAATACCAAAATTAACTATTACAATAGAATCAGAGGTGATACAAGTGTGTGCACAAGTTGAATTTTGATTGAAAGGTAAGGGCTATGGCTGCCTAGAGAAGGAGGTACCTTGTTCTAATTTACCATGCTCAAGGAGCTCAAGATTATCTTGATGTATCACTTGCTAAGGGCAAGCATAGGACATCCTAGAACCAACAGCATGAGTCATTAATGTGGTCATTGAAGATTTATAAAGGGTTATAATACAGTACAAGTAGTTAGGGAAAAAGTCATACCCAAACTCATGTAAAGTTTGTGAACAAAAAAAAAAGTTTGTGCTAGGAACATTAAAGGAAAATATGAAAGTTACACTGATCTAAGGAAAACCTGGAATAAGGAAAAACAAGGTTCAACTACCACCCAACTTAGAAAAAAAATGCAACTGCAAAACTATAAGATCTGGCTCAAAAATTTCACTTGCTTGAGAGGAGTAAGGCCTGGAGGGTGGATGATCTAAACTTGCTAGGCCTTGTACATGGCTTTCCTGGCTTTTAGTAGAGTCAACCCCCGACTGTGTCTTTGAGAAACTGTGACATACATCACCTTCCTCGGGTCCCTGAGACGCTAATGGAAGGCATGTTATACTGATTGGTTGAGATGAAAATTTTCTGGTCTTAGAAAAAAAATAAGCATCTCATTGAAGATTGACCTGAGAGAGAACTAGACCCCAGGCCTCGACTGTCAACACACCGTAGAAGGTAGAGGCCTACCTGCATAGCTCATGAAGTTGTTGTAAGGAGTGTTCACGAAGCTATGAAAGCCACACGTGTCATTCTCTGGTCCTGGGTCACCACACAACTTGTGTTTCGGGGCTGGGTTGGTGTCATTGCAGAGGTCTCCCGTCTCGAAAGAGGGCTCCGTTTCCATGCAGGGGTCACTGCATGACTGGATTTCTGAGATGCCACGGAAGATGTGATAGAGGCCCAGGCTGTGCCCAATCTCGTGGATCATGGTATGGGTGTGCCCGGGAGTGCCATAGAAAGATGGGTTCAAGACAATGCCACCTGCAATGGGGAAACCAAAGTATTAGGCAAGTGTATGCTTCTTGATGCAAGATTGCCCGAGTCACAGAAGGGTAAAGGGGTGCTGCCCCATATAACAACAGGCCTCTCCACCCAATGACTTCATTATCCTGAGCTCTGTTACAACCTGTGACATGAATCACGCTGCACCTGAGCAGATAGGACTCTCTCAACAGGCATTTTGTGTACCATCCTTTGGAATGCAGACACCTGTGCCTGATGAGGTGAAGCACTCTTCAGGCTTCAAACTATGTAGATAGAAAGGAACAGGTAGAAGTTATGGTTTCTGGGCTCTGAAGACTTTCTGCTGGTGTCTATCCCGCAGACAGTAAGAAAAGACCTATTTTACACATCCTCGACAAGCTCTCACCTCAATGAAACCCTCATACAGGCTCAGACGCCTTTCTCCAGTTCACATTTCCACTTTCACTAACTGTGAATGGCCCAAGTTCATTACCATTTCTCCATATCTGATGCCCTATAAAGCATGAACACTCATGAAAGCCACCGCTAGGTTGTGCTCTGTGACAAGAGTGCTCATGCCAGTGGCTGTTTCTTGAGCATTTATTAAGCATCCTTGGGTGTCAAGTTGAGTATTCCATTCATATAATCATACTTCTTTAGGTCTCAACAGTGGAAGCAACTCACTGACCCATGATCCAAAGTAAATGCGGAGCTGAAATTTGAACTTGAAACCCTTGCTATAGGATCTATTAGAATGTAATATCTCATTAAGTGTGTGCTGAATATTTTATGAAAATATAGTGGTCTGAAGATGGTTGTGAAGTGTAACTAATTACTTATAAGCAGGTACAAATAACCCCTGACATAGAACAAGTATGCCAATTATCTATCCACAAGAGAAGAACCAATATAAACCCCATCCAGGAATGTATCAGAAACACAGAAATTGAGACCCTTACTTAGAGCTGGCAGCATCACATTCTATACCCAGATGTCCTCTTTGGATACTCTAGGGGGACAAGTAGTGGCCTTTACCACATGTTCTAGAAGACAGAACATCCCTTAGCTTGAGAAGATAGATAAAATAGACCTCAACAGAAACAAAGAATGGTAGCACTAATTTTAGGGATTGCAAAGATGCCTGTGGGCTGACAGAAACAGAGCTCAACTTCCAACATGTTTAAGACAACACTAGAATTCAATTCTGAGAACCTAGTAAGTAGAGGATTTAAGTGAAGAACAGCATGGAGGAAAAGACACGGCTTTGCTGACTTGGACTGGCAAGCCCAGAACAGGCATGAGGCAAGTTTTATCTTGGATAAGATTGAACTGTTGGATTGGTGAGTTTGCTCAGTCTTGGGGCTCACAGAATCTATTAAGAGATTTCTAACAGAAAGATAAAGATGGATGAGTAGGGTTGTGGGTGTGGGTGTGCGTGCTTGTGGGGGTGTGAGAAGGAGCAGGCAGAGGCAGAGAAGAAGAGAAATGGAGACAGGAAATCTTTCTCAATTCTTTTCTGTCAATCATAATATGAAACATAATCCTCTTCCCACACAAAGCTTTTCCAGGGATCATGGCATCACAGCAACAACAGAGGCTAAAAGAGAGAGAGCCCGAGAGAGAGATGAGAGAGAGAGAGAGGTGGTTCTAATAAATTGAGTTTGATTGGGGGCTAGCGCACAGGAATTGCTCATGATCTTCTCTTAGGATGGGAGGGGGAGGGGGATGTGGCTCACAGGCTGGCCAGAGCTAGCCTGACATGGGTTACCATCCTAATTATGTTAAACTGAACAGCTACAATGTGCTAAACTAAGCAGTTACACTGTGCTAAGGATTCTGTATCTCTCTGTGAAGCTTGTGTGGTAAGGTAACAGAAAGAGCAGGCAGATTAAGGGATGATGATCGCACGGCAAACTTCTAGCTCTGTTTATTCTACTTCAATTCACCCCATTCCACAGAGTGACATCTCTGGGCCTGAGTCTTATTTCACTCTTAAAAGGTGAAATAGCTCGAGCCTGACATCATCCTGAAATTCTATAACATGCTATAGATTTATAGCTTTTTGTAGGCCTGGCCCTGAGCCAATCTCTGATATCCATGGAATTATCAGGAGTATTTTTCTCTAGGTTTAGAAGCCTGTGTTCAACCCTGCTCAAAATTTTTTTTTTTTTTATCGGTCGTGGGGCTTGAACTCTGGGCCTGGGCGCTGTCCTTGTGCTCTTCAGCTCAAGGCGAGCGCTCTATCACTTGAGCCACAGCGCCACTTCCCCTTCTCAAACTTTGATCAGTACCCTTTTGGCTACTTTACCAATAGGATAGACTTTCAGAACTGAGAAGGATCTGTAGAGCCCTTCCAATCTAACCTACCACTTAAAACCTTAAGAAACTGAGATCTGGGGAAGAAAGATACTTGCTTAAGGGCATACGGCTAAGTAAAACTACAGGTGAAAACAACTATTGTAGATCTGGTCTAGAGTGATCTCCCCAGATCAAACCAGGCAGTGATATGTGACACGAGATGATCTTCACGTTTACCCAAGTTGCAAACTCCGCTTTGCTCAACAGCTATCTGCCTGTGTCTGTCTGTCTACCCATCATCTATTTCAGAGTTCCCCAGTTCCCCAGTCTCAGCACTATCGATACATTGGAGCACATAATTCCTTGCTGTGGATACTGTCAGATGTTTAGCAGCACTGATATCCTCTACACACTAGATGCCAGTACCATGCCCCAATGCAATGTCTCTGTCCCTCAGTTGAGAATTGCAGACTTATCTTTGTGTGTGTGTATGGTTATACACACACACATACACGCGCATACATGGGTTTAAAAGGGTGAAAACAGTAATGGAGCGTATTGGACACTGATGAAAGTGGGCTGTCTGAACTGGTGGGTGGAGTTGGGAGGGAGGGGCTAGGAGAGAGTGAGGGAATGGATGACACTGTATGAAATGAAATGTATTTATTACCTGAGGCATGTAAATGTAACCCCTCTGTATATCACCTCTATAATAACAATAAAGTAAATTAGAAAAAAAAGAATCTCTACAAGACATCATAGATTTTGAGCAGCTATCCTGAATGTGTCTCAGGGAGCCAAAGCAGGCTATGAGGATACATGCTCAGTGCTGCTACTCTGCTGAACCCAGACATTCACAATGACAATGAGCATTGAGTCATCACAAGTCATTGTTGCAAATAATGGAAACTTTCTACCAGGGGAAAGATAGATAAATCATTGTAGCATCCTAGCTCAGAGGAATACTATGTGACTATTAAAAGCTCCCATTTTAGAGAAAGTATAAAGAACCTAGAGGTATGCTTGCGATTTTAAGTGAAAGAGTTGTGTGCAAAGAAATTATAAGACTTCCTTTTAGTATACTATAGATAGCACAATTCTAGGTGGGGGAAAAAGAACACAAAATTGTATTGATTTCATTATTTCAAATATGTCCAAGTTAAATAAAACACATGTCTACATATGCATGTGTACTGGCTAAGAATATGGAAAAACCAAAATTAAAGAATCATAATGTTTGCTTATAGGCCCTGGTTCAGAGACTATTACAGTTTGACTTTCTGTTTTAATAAAATTATGCCTTATTTATGGATATGCATAATTTCAATGAAAGAAGCATTTCTAGTATTGTCAGACCATGAAGAAACAGGAATCCTAACACATTCAATTTCTTTAGTGTCTTTTGGGTCAACTGATGACTGGTTACACCAATACAATGGAATTACCAGGCAGGAATATATACATAACTAGGTAAAAGGAGATATCAAGAGAATGCAATCAACAGATAGATTTAGGGACTTGAATTCTAATCTGGCTCTGGCACTGAGTTGTGTTGTGACCTTGGACAGGCCCCATTCAAGAGATATTATGGGCTTACCCATTTGTAAAACATGGCCAATAGTATTGTACTGCTTCCTTCAGAGCATTGCTAAGTGGTCAAAATAAGATCAAGTAATACATGGAATTTAGATAAATAAATGGATGGTTCACAGTCACCATCTGCACCACTACGATCCAATTCAGTCTTCTCTTACTCCAGGTTGATACTGCAGGAGTTTCTGAGACTCACCTAAGTGCATCAGAGCCTCCTTGTCCCACGGCCAAGTGGCTACTCCAGCCAACTCTTCCTCTGAGGACTTTGCAAAGAAAATATTGAGGTGTGTTGATCCATCCAGTCGAAGAATGTTCTTCAGTTCATTAACATCCAAGTAGGCTCTGAAACAGAAAAGGAACCTTGGCTGTTATCACCATCCCAAAATAGATACCATTCCAATAACAGGTACTCCTCCAACAATTAAGAGCTATTATGTGCCAGATGCTTTGCTAAATTCTTCATAAACATCCCTTCATTGACCCTCCCTGAAAATGTTAGAGGATAAAGTCGACCCCATTTTACAGTTAAGAAAATAACTATGTGGTAGTGAATTTAAGAGACTTGTAAATATCGTTTAGCTTATAAACAGCGGGCTTCAGTTTTGAATTCTAAAATTATTCTGTTTTGACTTAAGGCCACTTAATAGTATAGATCAAGAAGACAGACCATAGATAATGTAACATGTAGTCTAGTCTTGGTTTCTTCTCTTTGTCACCCATTTGCTATAAACCTTGGACTTCCTCTTTGGAAAATAGGTATGCTTTGCATCTCTACATTAATCTTCTAAGAGGATATTATTACTTTATTTTTAAGGTGGTAGCCCAACACTTTTGAATAGGTTGAAAATAGGTCGCAGAACTGAGTATCAAGGCTAACAGTGGCTAGCTTACAATTGTCTTCTCTTCTTATTGAGGCAACAGGCTGCCACTCAAAGATGTTTCTGCAGTTTATAAAAGTTTATTTCCTTACCTATAAAATAGACTTGAGAGAGCTATTGTTGAGAGGGGTTACTGTCATTGCAGACTCCTCTATCTTGAAAGTTTTAAGGTAATGCTCTTTATGTTACCTTATCAACTCTTTAATATGTAGAATACATGTGTGGGAGAGCAAGAAAGAAGGGGTATATGGGGAGAGACAGAAACACGCATACACACAGACAGAGAAGAGAGAGAAGAGTGGGGAGCTGAGAAAGTGGCTCAATGGTAGAGTGACTGCCTTGCATTCATGAGGCCCTGGGTTCGATTCCTCAGGACCATGTAAGTAGAAAAACCTGGAAGTGGTGCTGTGGCTCAAGTGGTCGAGCACTAGCCTTGAGCTAAAGAGCTGAGGGACAGCACACAGGCCCAGAGTTCAGGCCCTCATGACCAACAAAAAATAAAAATAAAAGTATAAAAAGAAGAGAGAAAAAAAGAGAGAGGGAAGAAAAATAGGCATACAAGAGAGTGAGGGAAAGAGAAAGAAAATGGAGGGAAAGAGAAATCATGGATGTATTATTCTGTGGCTCGTGTGTGTGTGTGTGTGTGTGTGTGTGTGTGTGTGTGTATGTGTTTGTTCTAAGGTTTGAACTCAGAGCTATGCACGCACTCAGCTTTTTGCTAATGGCTGGCATGCTACCCCTTGAGCCATACATGTTTGAGTCTAGTATTTTGCTGCTTAATTGGAGAAGGACTCTTGTGGATTTGTCTGTCCATGCTTCCTTTGAACGGTGATGCTCCAGGTCTCTGAGCAGTTAGGATTAGAAGTGTGAGCTACTGGCTCATGTTCTAAACAAAGCAATGCGTGATGTTATCTTTTAGGTTTCTTCCTATACCCATATTATCTGTCATCCTGTATCATAGAGGTCCCTGTGAGTATTTGACAATCATTGTTGAGTGGGCTTGGAAATGAATTCATGCCTTCACGTGTGTGTGTGTGTGTGTGTGTGTGTGTGTGTGTGTATGAGCATGTGCATGCATGTGCATGTGCATTTGTAGGTATCAGTCTTTCTGTGGCCACCAGGACTGGGTAGGTTGCCATATTCATCTCCATCAACCCTATTTTAACTTTAGAGACAATATCTGGTGAGCATTCAGTGGATGGAGCTAAACAATCAGGAAAAAATTAGAAATCTAAATATTTTAGTTCCAGTCTTCAATTCAGCAATTGCTGACTGTGATCCTCAGTTTCCTTAGTAGTCCATTGGAACTAAAGGCAGCTGCCTAGAAGTACTACATCTACCCCAATGTAAACAGGATAGGGCTGGCATTTCCCAGTGTTCTTCTGGCCACCCACCTGGTCTAGAGCCCCAAGCTCAGGAAAAATACAGACAGGATTTGAAATGGCTAATCCCAAGAACAGCCACCCTGGGCTCAGATAGGGAGCCAAAATCTTCCCACTGAGTTCTCTGCTTCAAGAGCTCACATTCAACTTCTTAGAAGGACAGTCTCATGAGGAGCTATCATCAGTCATCAGCGAGAGGAAAAAGAATGGAGAAGGCCAATGCTTATTAAACACTGGCTGTGTGCCACCTACAGTGTGCTGCGTACAGGTGTTGCCTTACTACTTGGTGCAGAATTGGTAACATGGCTTTTTCAAACTATAGTACCCTGGTTTTGAACCTAGTTCTCCCACTTGATGTTTAGGCCATCTGGGGAATTTACTTGACTTCCTGTGCCCTATCTTTTCCATATATGGAACAAGGGTGGTAACTGGGTACCACCCATCCAGTCATTCTGAGGATTAAGGACATTAATAAGAAAAGTATCAAGAGCATAAGTGATGGCTGGAAGGTAGAAACCCCTTTATACAGGTTAGGAGCTCTCATCACTATTCTCTTTCTTAGAGATGATGGAACAAGGGTTGAGAGTTCACAGAACGAATGGCAAGAGCAAGTACAACTGTAGACATATCCAAGTCTTCCCACCACCTCACCCGCACTCACAAGCTCACCCAGTCATAAGCTGAAGAGAGAAACAATGCATGGGAGGAGAAGGAAAACACAGAGGAGCTGAGATTGGCTTGGAACAGCCCTTTCCAATTGTTTTTTTCCTATTTCATCTGTCCATTTCCATCAACTGTTCTCAGGCAGAGAACATAAATGTTATTAGAGAAAGCCACCTCTGCCCCCTTGCTCTGGGATGAGAAAGTTTCATGAGAGGAGGACCCAGGGTGGAGTAGGAAAAGAAGAGATATTTTAATTGGCTGTTTATTCAGTGTAATTGCAGAGCCAAGCTTTTCAAGGGGTGGCATTCATCCTAGCCCAAAGCAGAACTGTAGGATGTTGGAGCCTCTCTCTCTGGCTTGTATGTGAGGTTTTTCTCATACTTTGGGAAGCCTCCATTTCCCAAAGGGGTAAGAATCCATGGCAGCTAGCCATAGATTCCATTGGCTGCTCTCCTGCTCATCTCTCTCTTGGGGAGGACCCACCCAAAGTGGTTGTATGTCTAAAAGATTTCCTTCCACCAGCTCAGATCTTCTACTAATACAGACAAGCTAGGTGTCCCCACAGGTGCCTAAAAATGGGGGGGGGATGGGGTGGCAGGAGTCTATGCAGGTATTTACTTTCCTCTTCCTATCCAATCCTCTGGGGGGAAAATATGATTTTCCTCTCCTTTCCCAATATATGTGGAAGAAAGTACAAGAGGTCAATGTCTAAGGAAAATAAGAGCCCAGGAATATTGACAATACAAGCTGGCAAATGATTTGGAACTGTAGGAAGGCCAGCCCTATGTGAAGATTATAAATGGATCAAATTTAGTTTTAAAAATTATTCCTTACGCCCTAGAAAATCAACCCAGATCCCAAACACTGCGTATTTATCAATTTAAGTATCATTGTTACTTAGAGTGGCATTAAGTCCCAAGTCTACACAAGCTCATGGGGATGCACCCTCAGCATGGTTCTCCCAGTCTTAGCTTTCAGTGTGTCTTCATTCTCCTGCTACTTCAGTCACTCAGGATTTCATGGTTCTTTTCTCCTGATAGCCCTGCATAGTCCTCAATCATGCCAATCCACTAAAGCATCTCCATTAGTTCCTCTCTTCTCTGTCACAATCTCCTGTCTTCTCTTCTTCTCTCCTGGCAAATCTAGCTCATAGGTGATGCACTCCATGATTCTCTTCCAACCTACCGTCTCCTGTACAATGGGCCATCAGCCTCTCAGAGGTGCTGGCAAGATGAGAAGCAATGCAAATATTGAGCCTAACATCATAGCTCCCACCCAAAAGATACTCATTGATTAGTATAAGCTGCTTTAATTACATTACCATTAGTACAATGACAATTGTTAATGATTCTCACATTATTATTCCTCCTAGCTGATGATAAGTCTTTCCTACTCTGTGCCCCTCCTTTTAAATTCAGGATGCATCACCCTGCTTTGTGGTTTATTCACAGTATGTTCACCTGTCTTCTGCATCAGACCATGAGTTCCAAATAGTGACGTCCACATTGTTATCTTTTTTCTCCCGAGGGACAAGTGCTATCCATTTGGGATTGTAGGGTCTTTCCTGGTGACCCTCTGCATGATGTTAACACAGGCTGAGCAAGCACAGGGCTCAGAGTTAAGTGATTTGCCTGATATCACATTTCGAATAATGGACACAGAAGGACTTGGCAATGAATCTCTACGTTCAAGCCTTTATAGATGTAGCCTTGTATTTCAGTACTTCTTTACTAGTCAACAAATTCCCTCTTTAAAGAGAAAACAGTTCCCTACCACAATGCATAGCTTCAGACAGTCAACAATGGGGGAAATAGCAGCCCCTTCTCTTCTTATATGGACACCCCTACACAGAGCTTGCATAGACATTTGGCCTCCTGTCACTACATAGCTATCTGCTTTGCAGTTCAGGAATTCTGTCTGCTCAGAGAGCTTGCAAATGTGCAGTTTACAATCTGCAAAGGGCTAAACCTACAAGAATTACTGAAAGAACAACTTTCTGAACTGATACCTTTAGGAAATGATCTTTTGAAAAGAGGTGTGTGTGTGTGTGTGTTTGTGTGTGTGTGTGTGTGTGTGTGTGTGTGTGTGTGTGTACCCATCCTGGGGCTTGAGCTCAGGGCCTGGGTGCTGTCTCTGAGCTTTTACACTCAGACTAGCACTTTATCAAGTGGAGGCCACAGATTCTTCTGGCCTTTTGGTAGTTAATTAGAGTTAAAAGTTTCATGGATTTTCCTGCTCAGGCTGGCTTCAAACCACAATCCTCAGATCTCAGTTTCCTGAGAAGCAACGATTATAGGTGTAAGCCACTGGTACCCGACACTAGAAATTTTTTTAATTTTAAATATACAAAACAAGAGTAAGGCAGAAGAGTAAAGCCTGGTACATTCTCAAACATATACCACCATAATCCACCCTTATCCTCCAGCTCTGTTCAAAACCAAATAACAGCATAACCAACCCAGATTGGGAAATGCTGAGATAAAATTGGAATGTCTCGCCTAGCTTTTCCCCAAAGCCACCTCTTAGAAGCAGTGTCTCAGTGTCTCGTTTCTTCACGTACTACACATGCACCTGGTTTCCACAATGGAAGTTGTTGGTCCCCTGGAATGTCTGTTTCAGGGGGCCCAGTCCAGATTGCCAAGACACCCAGACTTTACCCCTTTGCCAGAGCTGCATTTCAAAGCCATGAGTGCAGTTCTGGAGGAAGATCAAAGCTTTCTTAACTCAACTGTCATTAGAATATTTTCTTTATGCATCTAACTTGCTGCGAAGTGCCAACAACATATTTCCTAAATGCACTGGCCTGAGATGGTACAACTCTGTAATAATCTGAATGAGAAGGCTGTCAGGGCCTGTTTTATTGAAAGAGAAGCAAAAGGAACCACATTCAAAACGGAAAACAATAACAAATCCCTTACATTAAATCATGGGAAAAAGTATGGGAAGGCCTGAGCCTTTCCAAATCTGGGAGGCATAGCATGCTGGCACTCTTAATTTGAAAGACTGATCAGAGGTATGGCTCCCAATGAGGCCAGGGTAAGCCTGATGTGCTTCCCATCCCAAACAAATCAACTTTGTCTTGAAGAAGCTGCAGAAGTGAGGATGTTATGTCACTGTCCTGTTCCCTGACTTTTGACGGGTGCAGGTAACAGGCATGCTATGCTGGCCAAGTATGCAGAAGCTCTCAATATTTACAGTCTTTGTCTAAGTGGAGAGAAGCCACTTCTAACTTGAAAACAGTTATTTTGGCTTATAAGAAAAGGCACTTGACTATTATTTTCAGACAGAGACTGACAGGTTCAAATCCTCCCTCTTCTACCATGTGATCCTGTAACCTTGGAGAAATGACTGTGTCTCTCTGTACTCTAACTTCTTCATCTATAAAATGGGGATTATAAAATTCAACCTAGAGATAATGGTATAAAATTCAATGCATATATATATATATATATATTTGTATGTATATATGTATGTATGTATATATGTATGTATGTATATATATATATATATACATATATATATATATGTATAGTGCCTACAAGTGTAGCAAAGGCCCTCTAATAATTCTCTTTTATGTTTATGCATGGAGCTATGTAGAACTGGTCTCAGTTCCCAATGCCTGTTGGATTTACATTTCACCACTGAGCCCTGGTTCCAATCACTTGACCAATATGCTTGTCTTCCTTGTGTGTGGGGGTGGAAGGGTGGGGAAGAGGAGATGCTGTGTTTATCCAGCTCACAGAGCAAGTCCTGTAGCATTGCCTGTCTCCACCCCACAAGTCTAATGACCACTACTCCATTTCAGGACACACCAGACCATTTGAAAATGACAATCAAATAGAAAGATCAAAGCCATGCAAGGCAAGTCATTAAGGCAAGATCAACCTCAGAATGCTATGGAATTCATGTCCTTGTTCTAGCTATCTCCAAGCTGTGACCAGTTCCAAAACCTGAAATTTTCTACTTTGTCTCAAGCGCTCTAATGATAAAGACTTTTTCATCTGCTTAGTTTTATCATGAGAAATAACTTAGCTCACCTTTCTTTAACAACACACACACACACAAACACACACACTGCTCAAGAGTTTATTAAATTCTTAGAATTCTGAATGTTTGGTTTCTAAAAATAATAGCTTTTTATTTTATTTCTAAAAGAGTATTTTTTATACAAAAGTCTGACACATAGACAAGGAAAATATAAGAGCAACAGAGATCCACTGAAGAACTGATAATTTGTTGATTAAGTTATTCTCTTATTATCTTCCCTTTCCTCTTTCCCTTCCTGTCTGTTTTCATGTTTTTTTTTCCTTCTCCATACATCATCTAGCCATTCTTTTCTACTTTCATTTATCAACATTTATTGAGGTTTTGGCACATGCCATGCCTTAAGCTAGAAACTGGGCATAAAATATGAAGACATATATCTATCTATCTATCTATCTATCTATCTATATGTACACATATTTGTACATGTAAACACACACACACACACACACACACACACATATATGTCACATTTTTTGGAGACAGGGGAATGACTTGTATAACAGAGACTGATCTACAATATACCATGTACTCCAAGTTAGCCATGAACTATTGACACTCCTGCCCAGCCTCCTGAATGCTAGGATTATGCACATGGACTACCATATGTGATGGAGAGACATTTAATTATGAAAGAACTAGAAGTTTTATGAAGGAAGTGAGATGAACAAATGAGTGAACACTACATTATATGACCATACCAGGAAAGGCAGCCATTTAAGGTAGTTTATTATAGACTAGCACTTTTGAAATACCTTTAAAAATACATATCTCTTGGAGCCTTTACAAAAGCTATAAGGACTAAGTGTAAGTACCTCTAATTTACTGATGAAATTTGTGATGTGTTGCCGCTTTGTCATGTTCTCTCCATAGGTGCAGAGGTAGGATACTATGCCTAGTTTGTTGGGTACCAAAGATGGTCTCCTTAACCACTGGTATGTCTTTTACTTACTTTTTTTTGATGGTGGTACTGGGGTTTGAACTGAGGGACTCTTGTTTGCTCAGTTGGCACTCTACCACCTGAGTGATGCCTCCCGTCCTACAGCTTAGTTTTAAAGTTTGTGTGACTTCTCATGGTAGGGTGTACAATAAGATGGAACAGCATAGCAATGCATGTACTTAGGATGAAGGCAGGTAGGAAACTACTGAAATTTTCATGTAAAGAATAAACATTACTTGGATACTGGACCACTGTGGGGCACAGAGAAAATAGCTGGACCCTCTCCTCCCCCTCCTCCACTCTGCCCCACCACGTACACCCTAAACTCATAGGAAAGCATGAGAAGAATGAAAACCTTCAGGTCTTTGTGGGAAGACCTATAGGAACATGCTAGGAACTTCACATGGTGAGACCTAAGGGGTCAGTAGCAGCTTGATCAGGAAGGGTGGTATGTAACAGATTGTGCAAAACTGAAAAGCAAAATTTATGGGATAGAATAAAAAGATCTCGGTTGTGTTTTTTCCTAAGGAGAGCTTCAGAGGAATGTGAAATTTGGACTAGAAGAAGGATGAAAGTGAAAAAGGAGGAGCTGGCAATATTGTGTGGACAAAGGCATAAGAACATCCAAAAGACAGGGGATAGTCAATCACACACACACACACACACACACACACACACACACACACACAGACAAAGGGTTGATGCAGAATCTGTGGGAATGAGAGGAGCTAAAGTGTACTATGGTATTTTACCTTTTTCAGTCTCAGGCACTATACATCAAAGCTGCTTGATGGCTGCACTAATGTAGGACTAACAGGAGATGAATCTCTTGGGCTTGTCTTGTGCCCTTTGCTGGGTTGCTCTGTGGGTAAACCTTTAGGAAAGTGGCTGGCCCACAGCAAGAGAGAGAGAGAGAGAGAGAGAGAGAGAGAGAGAGAGAGAGAGAGAGAGAGAGAGAGAGAACTATGACGTGACTGGGTGATGAGTGGCATGGAAGATCCCAAGGGTTTTGATTAGAGGAGGGAGAGGCTGATTCAGAGAAACAGAGTAGTCTAGGAGACTTGCTCAGATTTTTGAATTACTGAGAAAAAAAGGTCGGGGCATGGAACTGAGTAGAGACTTGGTCATAGAAAAGAAAGCATGCAAAAGGGGAAAGGCTTATAAGTGAAGTAAGCCAGACCCAGAGAAACATTGGTTGCATGGCCTTCATTTGTGGTAGCTAGAAGGTGCCTATGAATTTACAAGTAAACACACACTGGGTGGTAAGCAAGGGGTTACAGATGAATTAACTGAAGTGTAATAGACTCTATAGAGTATAAACAGTATAACTCTTTAAAAAGACTAAGTGAAAGCCCAACAAAGTTAAGTACCAAGAAATGGGTATCACAAGAGGGTAGGGTGGGACCAGGGGGAGAGTGATAGAAGGATGAATTGGGGAAGGGTAGAGTGCCAGCAAGAATTCATTGTGCATACACAGAATTGAGAAGTATAAGGGAAGGGCTGGGTAGAAGAGGAGAAGAAGTTGAAGTGTTGGCACAGACCAAGAGGCATGGTACACGTAAACTGTTTTGTTAAAAGGCAAAAAATTAACTAAATAACCTAAAATTAATATAAGTAAGGGAACGGGTGGGTTCGGAGGGGTGAGTGAACATGTTGAAGGGGATGACAATAATCAAAAGGCACTGTATTCATAAATTGCTTTGTCCAATGGCAATTCCTTTGTGCAATTATTTATAGATAATAAGAGTACTTTTTTAAGTGGAAAAAAGAAATTCTACATGACCTATCATGTCTCATAAAATAAAAGCTATTTGAGTAATACTCCAAAGGGAAGAATAAAATGACATCAGACTAAAGGACTGTATTTTTAAATGAATACATTTTTATCTGGAGTCACACAGCTGCTACTTTTCTCATGTGGCTTTTTGAAGATGGCTTTTAGGACCTGCTGGGGCAGAAGACAAGAGCAAACTCAGGTCCACTGGTTTATCTCAGATACATGGCTTATCCCTCAGGACTCTGCCTAGAGGTAATTCTATTCTTCCTTGTCTGAGTCACGTGAACGAAGATCCCTTCCTCATAAGAGCTACGAGCCACTTATGTGTGTACAGAAAATTCCAAGAAATTCCAAGGTGAAAAAAAGAATGACATCTGTGTTGTGATATACCAAATGCTCCTAGCATTTAACACTATCGAAAGCACATCCTCACACACAGGTATAGAGATGGTTGAGCAGTCATTGTCCAAAGATCTTTGAGTTTCTATCATCTGTAATCTGTCTTAGGGACTAGTTTCCAGAGAGTAGTAATGCCCAAGAAGCTCCTGGTAGGTAAGAAAGTATGATGCTATGTTTCAAAGTACCAGAACAGCAATGTAACCATGCTCTATTAAGCTGCTGTTTTCCAAACAGGGCCATGGAATTCAAGGAGGCAGGGCTTTCTCTTCTTACCACCTCACTTCCTTCTTGGAGTATCAAAACCACAACTGATAAATACTACAACTGGCCACATTGAGAAGAATATTCACAGCTCACTATCAGCCCTGGGCTTTGTCTTATCTTGAAATGCAATTAAACAAAGACAACACACATGTGTTTCACAAGTTGTACCAAGCAACCATAATGTTTTTGATGCATACCACATTTCAGAAGACTGTGTACTTTGGCTCTAGATGATCTGAAGACTAACAAAACACTATCAAGTTTGGGAAGCATAAATTAGGGATTACATCATTACTGATGTGTGTCAATATAGCAATGTCTGGAATTTAGTCTGGACTATAGCCCTATCCAAATCATACAATCTTAGGCAAATAACAAATTTATTCATTAATTAAAGCAGCACAACTATGATAGCAGGTATAGATCTCACTGGATGACCTTTACAAAGAGTGATAACTTGTTCAAATTTTGTCTTTCCTGGGGTTAAAACAGAGATAACTCTCAGAAGGCCATGTGACAATCAAAGAGTTCAAGTATGGCAAAAGGATGCTGGAAAAAGTGACATTACATGTCATGCAGTTGAAAGCAGAATTAAATTCAAATTGATTTTTTTGGAAAGAGGATGCTACATTCAGGGCCTGAGGGAAAATAAAATAGCAGACATGCAGACTGCCCAAGTGTGGGTTACCATCATTAGGCCACTGTGGGGATTTAAGTGAAGTGAGCAGGATTTTTTTCCCCAACTTGTCATAAAGCATAACTATTCCTTCACTGCTACATTGAACAGATTGTACCCGTTAGATAGAGGAGCTGGAAAATCCTTCAAAAAGGCTGGGCTGTCTCTAATTTTCTAAGGTATCTCTCATGTCAGTGGCTTTTGTACAGCTTTATTTGCAATTTTTGAATACATTAAGCCCCTCATCCGTGCTCTTCCTTCATGTCTGTCTTACCCTTGTCTCCAGAAAACAGGAATTGAGGATAATGATGCCTGATTTGAGAGTATCTGAATAGGAGCAGATGCCAGATTTTGCCATTTTACAGATGAAGAATTAGAAGAGCAGGGAATGTCTTTACTGCGTTCAGGCCATGGTGTTACTACAAGACTCCACTCATCTCTTTCCTTGTCTTTGGCCAAACCACAGGCTAACTGTTTTCCTACCATAGATTCTCCTGGGAAAGGGATCTCCCTGGTGTTTCTTCTCCATGCTCCAGAAAGATTCTAAGACAACTTCATGCTTTTGTGGAGTTACAAGTCAGTTACCATTGCCCTCTGTGGCCATAAAAATTGCTAAGTAGTCAGAAGTCAAGCTCAAGGCTAAGAGCTGCTGTTGGCTGCCTGAACTCACAAAACATCAGAAGTTTGACCTGTAGAGAGTGTTTGCTCAGAACACAGAAAAGAGGAAAAAGAAGAAGGAAAGATGGAAGGACAAAAAAAAAAAAAAAAAGACAGAAAACATTCCTCCAAAACAGGGCAAGGCAAGTCTACTCCAGTCATGCAAATGAATCAGTCAGTGAGTAGAAGGCCCACATGTTAGTTGTCCACTTCCAAAACTGTGAGTGGAGGCATGCTGGTTCTATCTCTTAAGAGGTGGAAAAGTGCCCAGTGGTAAATTTGAAGGAACAAGCTGAACGATAATCAATTTAGGGAAGTGTCCACCTCTAAAACAAAACATACTGTCACCTGTGAGTTCAAACTTCCCTTATGTTTCCCCTGGCTTTGTTTCCTAACCTGGAAGGGCTTTGGGCCCAGTCCTGTATCTGGTGTTAAGTCGTGCCATGTCACTGGTGCATGGGGAAAGGGAAATAAGAACTCTGAGGATGTCACACTCAAAGTGCATAAAGCTCAATGGCTTCCTGCTGAGACCCTCCAAAGAGTACCTCTTGCTCCCATTTCTTCAGGGAAAAGGAGATGGGAAGCAACTTCTAGGAAAAGGGTAAGAAAGGGAGTCCCGTGATTATGACACACTTGGGAGCCTCCTAGACACCTCTCTCCCTAAAGTCTCAACTTCTCCCTGACAACTTTGAGGGTATGAGGTGTGCTGGAGCAGGGGTGTAAGGCCAAGAGGAGGCTTGCTCAATGTGGTCCTAAGCATGTGATGGGTAGGTGCCTGTCTGGCTTCTAGTTCTTTGTCTATTCACTATTATAATGATCCCCAACCTGGGATCCAGACACGTTTTTCATCAAACAATGACAACAGCAACAAACAAAGACAAACTTGGCCAGGTGCCATCACTCAAAATGTAATCGTAGTTATACAGCAGGCTGAGATCTGAAGATCATGTCTCAAAACTAGCCCCGAGCAGGAAACTCTAGGACTCTTATCTCCAATTAATCACTACAAAGATGAGAATGAGCTGTGGCTCAACTGGTAGAGTGTTAGCCATGAGCACAAAAGCTCAGACAGTACCCAGGCTTCTGAGTTCAATCCCCAGGATTGGTATGCATATACATGCACACAAAACCAAAATAAGTAAAAAACCAAACAAAACTTTCTGTAGTCAGCCTTAAAAAAAGTATTTTAAGAATGAAAGATCTCAGTTTGTGTATTGCGGTTCCATCCAGGCCTTTTTGAAAAAATGAGCCTGTTGGAAGGAAGTCTCTATAAAACAATATTGGCAGGCAGGAGATGTTATCCAAGTATGCCTGGAAGAAGAGAGGGAACTTCTCCAATACCTTACTTTGTGCCAGACACTAAACCAGGTGTTTCACACAGGTGACACCATTTACGCTTCATGACATGCCACAGGTTAGCTGTTACTATCCAATTCTAACTCATGAGAAACCTGTGGCTCTTACAGAGCAATATGCGGAGGTCAGACAGCTCGTGCAGAGCAGAGCCAAGATTCAAACCCTGGTCAGTCTCCAACATGCATAATTTTTCCACTACACTAGCCCTGACTTCTGTTATTGTTGTAATGAATATTAGTCACGTTAAATAAACTCTGATATTCTGATTATAAAATTCCAAGCAATTCCTCTGACATGATTACTTGGAAAGAATGAACAAAATTGCAAAAGAAAGAAAGAAAAGAAAATCAACAATGTTGTTATTTTCATGCTGGCTAGATCTTCCCAGAATACTTCCTGAGATATTATTTTATGGGCTCTTTATAGCCACATAAAATAATATGTGATACAGGCAGACAGATACTATTATTTCTTTCAATAGATGCAGAAATGGAGGCACAGAAGAGATGAAGAGCCTTGCCTATGATAGCATAGCTCAGAAGCTGCTCAGCCAAGGCTACAATCTATTTGCTCTTGATTTGTCTTTTATTATAAATCGTTCTAATTCTTCGATCTCTAGACTCTGAAGAACAAAAAGTTCAATCTACAGCCTGTATTTCCAGATAGACTCACCTTTTTTTCTTGTTCTCTCTTCATATGTTTCCACCTCAACCCCTTTGTCTTCTGTTATAGTACCTGTCAAGCATGCCCACATAGTTCTTTTCCATCATTACAAAGTTGCTCAGGTTGGAAACCTTTCCTAACTTCTCTAAGCCATAGAAGTCCTTCCTTCACTTGGAGCTCGTGAGAGCTCTGCAGTCCTTGTGGCCCGATTGTGAATTAATCATCTCACTCCTTGTGTATTTCTACAATGACTGTAACAAAGCGCCATAAAAAATACCGCATTCGAGCTCTTTATGACAAAAGATTTCCTGCGGGTGGTGGCACACGCTTGTAATCCCAGCTACTCAGGATGTGGACCTTTGAGGATTAGTGATCCAAGATCAACTCAGACAAAAACAAAGCCTAGAAGCCAATCTGGGAAACAAACTAGAGGCAAAAGGCCACTAAGCGTGACTCAAGTGGCAAAGTGCTTGTCTCACAAGCATGAGCCCTTGGGTTCAATACCCAGTACCACACACCCATGCACACACATACCCCTGCCCCCCCACACACACACAGGGAGAGGGAGGAAGAGAGAGAGAGACAAACAGACAGAATATTCTAAGAGATTTCCCTCATAACATATAGTAGTAATGATGATGGGAAGACAGAGGAAATATTGTCCCACATGACATCATAGAGTTGTAGGAGAGATTTCCATTTTCTCCACCCATCTTATTCCAAGGAGATAGATAATCATGAACAAAGGTTCAGCACACCTGATAGTTGAGAGTTAGGTAGAGTATGAACAGGGAGCTGCCTCCTTATTCTTTAGGCCTGTCCTCATCCGATGCTTTACACTCCTCACTAACTATACCCAATCCCTACCTCTGCATGGGCTGGGCTTTTCTATCTCTCTCAGAATTCTTTCTCTATGCTCTTGAGAGTCTGGCCTTGTGATTTCCAGGAGGTTTTCACCCCATGGAAAACACTGGCAGGACAGAATGACAGTGTCAAAGGGTCCCTGCTAGCTTTCTTCTGGGCAAGTGGTTATTATGAAGCTGCTTCCTTTTGCTGAAAATCACAGCTGCTACCAGCTACTGTCTATACAGCTACGGTCATTGAATTCCATAGTGGCCTCCTCCTCTTGCCCCTACAAACCAAGAAGGAAATGGCTTCCCAATTTTACTGTCCCTTGAGCAAAGCACTAGCTTTTGTTGATTGGCCTAAACCCTGTCTATAAATAGTTGTGTTCTAAATAGTTGCTCCCTCAGAAAAGCTCTTCCTTCTACTCACCTTGGTTATTTTGTTTGAAAGTACTATGTGTTTCCTGCCAGGACCCTAACCAATGCTTTGTGTACCTCTACCTCTAAACAGCCTGTCTACTCTTAGATGCCAACTCAGTTGATCCTTCCTCAGCTTTCTGCCTTGATTTACCTAGTCTGTACCACCCTCTTCAATCCATCAGTCAGGTGTCATGCTTGTGTAAGACTCTTCCATGGCAGTGGGAAAGCCCTGAGAGTTGAAGAACATGTTCAACTCATTCTAACACCCTTAGCAAATTGCAGAGAAACTGGAAGAGTTAGTGAGAGAGAAGAAGAAAAGGGGGAAAGGGGCTTAGGAGAGGAGGACAGAGAAGAGAGAGAAAAATCAGTAGTACAAGAGGAGAGACAATGGAGAGAACATGACCCCTGGATAAGAAACATTCAGTTCTTTACTAAAAAATCACCTAGATAATGTCAATTTAATTCTCAGTGCTTCTGTTTAAAGTTCCATCCTTTCTCCTTTCTTTCCTTCCCTCTTTTTCCTTCCATCCTTGCTTCCCCCCTCGTCCCCCCTTTTGGTTTCAAGTCACAAAGTAAGTGTTTCTCTGTAACCTTCCACAGTTTTCTCTGTTTATAGGATAGCTGATCTGGCTAGAACCCAGTAACCTCCAACCTCATCAGGAAATGACACAGGACCCAATGGGGCTCACTCTGGGCACACAGCTATCCCAGGCTGTGAACAAACAGGCCCTGGTGTGAGTGGTCACAGCACTGGCACAGGGCCACTTGCAGACATTCTGGGTATGCAGTCTCGTGATTGAGAATGAGAAGGCCTTTGGAATCTGCTGCTATTGTCTGCTGATTGTGAATTCTCTGGAACCTGAGGCCCCATGGCTACTCCATATCAGCATGGTGCTCTGAAAAGGACAGTTAACCCTGGGTCATGACCCAACGGCACTCACCAGGTTTCCTCCAGGGCTTTATAAAATCCACCAACCCTATCATCGCTATACTCTAATCGTGCTTCTAATTGTTCGGTATATTTAAAAATGGATTTCCCCCTTTAGCCAGGTACCAGTGGCTCATACTTGTAATCCTAGTTGCTGAAGGGACTGAGATCTCAGGATCATGGTTCAAAGGCAGCCTGGGCAGAAATGTCCATGAGACTCTTCTCTAATTAGCCAGTGAAACACTGTAAGTGGAGCTGTCCCTCAGTGGTAAGACACCTGACTTAAGCAAAAAAGCTAAGGGGAAGAGTCTAGGCTTTGAGTTCAAGCCCCAATACTGGCACAACACACAGACACACACACACAGACACACACACACAGACACAGACACACACACTCCTCCTTCAGTTGGGGCTTTGGATTCGCCAGGCCTGGGTTTGAGTTGAAGTTTTCCGTATATAAGCAGGGAGACTTTCATCTTTCCGAATCAACACAATGCAGTGAAGGGCCAAGTGCTTCCTCACCCTTGGGAGGATTGAGTGAACATTTGTTGCATGGATGGGTGAATGAGAAAACAAATGGACGGAACAAATGGTTTCATGGCCATTGGCTATAACCCATTTCCTTTCACATCCACTCCGCCCTGACACAGAGACACCTATGGGATGATGCGAGCACAGAACAACATGCACTACACTGATCCCAGAAACCTTGCCTTTGAGAACAGCCTACTGACTTTTCTGCCCCATGAATGTGGCTAAGTCATTGTACTAGGTAAGACTCCTCTACGTCCCCATCAGCTGAACATAAATGTTAAACTCATGTGTTGTTTCTCTGGTCAAGTCCTAGCAAGGTCCAAATGTAAGCAGAGGTGACAATGGTTCACGAATAGGAAGGGAATGGCCACACACCCTGGCTTCTTCTCATATGCACTCAGCATGTCTTGGCGCCCAGGTGAGAGTCCAGGAGCTTTCCTGGTGCCAGGAGAGCGTGATGATGTGCTTTCTGACCTCCTGACAGCATTACCATTCCTCTTTCCATAGGTATGCTCCTGCCTGTGAACCAGAGGCTCTGGCTTTTTTTTAAAGAGAGACCTAAAGAGAAGTGTCAGCAGAAAACCTGCCGAGGTTAGCAAATGTGTTTGTGTCATCAGCAAGTCCAGGGTCCTGTGCGTTGGACAGAATGGAAAAGTTCAGCATAAATCTGGGAAAAACAGGAAAGTTGATGTTGACTGTTTCTCTGGCTGAAACTAGTGCCTTTGGGTCCCACATCAAATGTAGGTCACCCTGAAATTCACCTTGGGGTTGCATGTTGAGATTGCTGGTTGAAGAGGACTAAGCATCTGGGAGAGAAATCAGATAGTAGCCTCTCTATGGTGCCCAGCTTACAAGCCACATAAGAGAAGTACCTTTTGTCTTCTATGTCCTCCCTTCACCCCCAACCCCATTTCTGATGTCCAAATGATATCTAGCCTTTAAAACATATTTTTGTTTTGTGGGGCTGGGAAGGTGGCTCAGTGGTAGAGTGCTTGCCTTACATGTATGAGGCCCTGGGTTTGTTTCCTCAGCACCACATAAGCAGAAAAGGCTGGAAGTGGCGCTGTGGCTCAAGTGGTAGAGCACTAGCCTTGAGCTGAAGAGCTGAGGGACAGCGCCCTGGCCCCGAGTTCAGGCCCCACAACTAACAAAAACAAACAAACAAAAACAAAAAAATCATATTTTTGTGTATATTTAAGGGTTGTACTATGATGTTATAGGATACGTTTAGGTTGCAAAAAGATTATTAGAAGAAAACTAGAATACATAACATCATCTTGCATAGTTGCCTTTTTGTGCAAGAAAAACAGAAACCTTATTTAGCATAAATTCTAAATATAATAAAATTATGTTGTCTACACTCTTCATGTTATACACTAGATTTCTAGATTTGCTCTATTATGCCTCAATTAACACCTATTCTTGAACACCTTGCTGAAATGTACTTTGACAAAAGTCAAGCTACAACTCAGCTTTTTCTCTTTGCTCTCTGATCTCACTTCCTGAACACCACAGACCATATACCAAACAGCTTTCCTTCGATAAGGAATAACAATTGTGCTTATTGAGAAGGAACTGATGGAAAGAGACAAGTTTAATACACCCTCTCTCAGCCTTTAGCAAACTAAAAAAGCAAGTACTACAATCATTCCACTTTTGTAGATGTAGGAACAGGTTCTGAGAGGCTGTAGAGTAAGGGAGTAACAGAGCTGAGATCTGAATCAGTTTCTACCAACACTGTATCCAATAGAACTCTCTGCGATGATGGAAGTGTTCCATAGTGTTCTGTCTGTAAACCCGATGTGGCAACTGGATGTTTGAAATGTGGCTGGTGCAACCCAGAAATTGGATTTTCAGTTTCATTGAATTTGAACTGACCTAAATGTCCTACATGTGACTAGGAACTAGTACATTGGATTGGCATAGCTCTAACCCACTCAACTATACACAGTACCATAGCTATTTGTATTCAGTGCATGTCAACCTGTTTATACTCAGCTCTTTGAGAAGAGATTTTTTTGTTGCTGTTGCTGGTCATGGGGCTTGAACTCAGGGACTGAGTACTGTCCCTGAGTTCTTTTGCTCGAGGGTAGTGCTCTACCACTTTGAGCTATAACACCACTTCTGGTTTCAACCACTTTCCTGTGGTTATTTGGAAATAAGAGTCTCATAGACTTTTCTGCTCGAGCTGGCTTTGAACCGTGATCCTCGGATCTCAGCCTCCTGAGTAGTTAGGATTATAGGCGTGAGCCACCAGCACCTGGCCTGTGAGACTTTCTTACCAGCCAGTGATAAGTACTCAATCATTACCTCTACAATGAACTTCTAGATAGCTCTATGTGGTTTCCCTGATGACCTGAGTAATAATAGAATTGCCTTGAAGCTGCTGCATGCACTGAAAAATTGTCCTCACCCACACAGGTCTCAGATGCCACATCTATCAAATGGAAACATCCTGTGTTGTTCTCGAGTGTGCACGCTCCGCCCAGGAGGGGCTTACCTGTGTGGAGAGTCGGGATCAAAGCACGTCTCGGTGACATTGGTGATGTTGGGGTCACAGCACTCCCCACCATCGAAGTTGAAGCGTTCGTAGTTGCAGTCCATGTCGCATACGCCGTTCTGCTGCTTCTTCATGAAAGCTGGGTAGCGCAGGTGCCGGCAGTCCCCGCCGTCATGGCCGGTCAGTGTGTGGTTACACTCAGGATCACAGCTCTCATCCCCGATCTTGCTGATGTCACAGTTGGCTAGGACAAGGCGGTGACGCAGGGAGGAGTTATTCACCTCCAGCACCTCCAGCTCCCAGGAGATGTTGTAATGCTGGAAGGCCTCGGCCAGCTGCTGGTGCTGGAAATCCACCTGCTGGCGGCTCACGGTTGGGTTCTCATGGTCATCATCGTAGAGGTTGACCACGCGGTAGCGCACCACCTTCGGCTGGCGGAATCTGGGGAGCTGGTTGTAGCTGGCGATGACCTCTTTGTTGTCACACAGCGTCTGCCCGCACAGAGGGGGCTCCAGATTCGTGTCCAGCAGGAAGCCGTGGGCATTACTAAGTTCCACTCGGGGGCTGTGGCCATCTTTCATGGGGGACCAAATGCGTTGCACATTGTCCCAGTTCTCCTGGAGGAGGAGCTGAGGTAGAGGGGTGTAGAGGCCGTGATTTTCCATGTCCAGTAGTATCTCTCGCTGAGTCCTGGCCACCTTCCAGAGACGGAAGTGCTCGATGTAGCCTCGGTAGTTGTGACTCAGAGTGCTGCCCCCCAGCATGAGCACTTTACACTTCTGGGTCAGTGGGCTGAATATGCCACCCACTTGCCCCCCGGAATTCGCCACCTGGGCACCATTCACATAGAGCTTCATCAGCCGTCCATCATAGGTGGCAGCTAGAAATACCCACTGGCCTGGGAGGTAGCTGCGATGGGCATTGATGGTAGTCACTTGCCGGGCCCGGTCTGTCTTCAAGGAGAAAAAGTAGCGTGGGTCTCTGTTGCCTTGATCACCGACGGTGTGAATGCCCACGACCCATCCTTGATCACGCGAGGTATAAGAGCATTTGTCATACAGCCCTATGTGGCCCCAAAAGAGAAAGATGAATAAACAAAAGATGGAGGGAAAGGAAGGTGTTACTTCCCCCCCCCCCCCGATAAAATTCTACCTCAGGTGGTCCTAATTTCAAACTGCTTTGTGGAATCCTGGCAGTTACTAATGGTGCCTCTGGGACCGCCCCAAGGGTGGTGAGAAGTAAATAAATTGGGTTTGGAGCCATTACATCATAGCCCCAACCCACGCAGATTCATTTTGAATGGTTTTGAATATGGAGGGTGTGAGGGAGTTTCTGGTTTGCAGAATGGGTACATCAGCTAAAGGAAACACAAGAACAATAGCAATAACAGTGATACAAATATGAAGAACACTGTTTCTTTTGTGAAAGTTCAGGCGAAGAATACTTTCTAATTAATAGGAACTTTTAAGTGGGGGATGATATGTGAGGTAAGAGGAGAAATAGCAGATTATAACAGAAGGTGCTCATTTAGAGGACATTTGTGTATACACCTGTCATTGGCAGTCATTGAATGATCTGTAGAGTTGAATTTGGGAGAATGGTAAGGTCAAGGGTTGAAAAGATAAGCACTTTGGTTGGTTCCCCCAAAAAAGGTTGACATTCTCTGGGTGCTGGTGGCTCATGGTTGTAATCCTAGCTACTCAGGAGGCTGAGATCTGAGGATCATGTTTCAAAGCCAGCCCGGGCAGGAAAGCTCATGAGACTCTTATCTCCAATAAGCCACCAGAAAACTGGAAGTGGCGCTGTGGCTCAAGTGGTAGAGTGCAAGCCTTGAGCTGAAGAGCTGAGGGACAATGCCCAGGCCCAGAGTTCAAACCCCATGACCGACAAAAAAAAAAAACAAGGTTGACATTTAAGAGCCAAGCTGGGAAGTTATTGAAAATCATCATTTTCAACTCCTTCATTTTACAGATGAAGGCACTAAGACCCAAAGAGTGGAAGGCATTTGTTAGGTTACACAGAATCATTCACAAATCTCTTGAGACTCATGTTAGCTTGCTCTTCTCTAACAATAATCCTTATATAACGTATCTCTATCTATCTATCTATCTATCTATCTATCTATCTATCTATCTATCTATCTATCTATCATCTATCTCTTATCTACCTGCCTATCCTCTTAATATGAGATGTTGCCTTTAAAATGGTAACAATTGTCAAAATCTACAGAGCCTGTGAGGTAAGCCAGGCATACTAAAGTCTGCATGAATCAGTTCTATATTGAAATTGTACCTTCAGCCAGGCTTTTTACTGGCTATTTTGAAATTGGAGTCTCATAGTTTTTTTCCCTACCTGGATTATTTCTAAACTTCAGTTTCCTCTAGCTCTCAGCCTCCTGAGTAGTTAAGATTTCAAGCATGAGCCACCACCACCCAGCTTTGAATGACTTCTTTAATACATTTATGCAACATCCTCATGGCAGTGTTATTAAAGTTTCTCATAAGTGATGATGGGTAAGGAAATTAAAAGAGAGGAAGAGACAAGTTCAAAGTCAATTAGTCAGTAGATTCTATAAGACCCTGGAATTCACTGTCCTGTGTGATAATTCCATAACACCTCTCACCCTTTCACTGGTGCCAACAGGGATTTGGACCACATCATCAACTTGGAGAGGAGGGGTGCCACAAGTTTTAGTTAGGTGTTTGAGGGTGTTCCAGGCTAGGCATCCATAGACTTACTCTGGGAACTCCAGGAAGTAGCTTAGTGGATTGTCTCTGGATCTAATTATCTTTATACTCACCAGCCCCTTGCTCCCCAGCCTTTTCTGGAATATACCCAATGTCCTTGGCACAGACAAAGGTGTTGGATGGGGAAGAGGACTTGCTAATTAAGAGTGCATTTTAAGTGTCAGATGCTGCATGAAGCCAGGTGGGAGGAGAAAAGAGAGGGAGATGAGGATGAATAAAAGATGCTCATTTAGGAGGACAGGCCCTACTCTCACTAGAGAATTTTTGCAGTCACCATAACTCTGTGTGCATCTGCCATTAATGCTCATCAAATGAACATGGAGAGCATCCAGCAGAATCAATAGAGGAGGCCCACACAATCCTTACTGCTCTGCTGGCACTGGGACCTTAGAGTTTGTGTAAAAATCTCTGTGTGAGGAATTGACATGACCAGCATTTTGGCTGAGGATCTAAGCTTTCCTAAGTCTCTTCCCACTCCCTGACCCAAGCCAACGGTATTTCGGGGAATGTCTCGAGTCTACTAACAACACAGTCATCCTGCTCCTGCAGTCTGGGTCACTTTGTTGGAGAACCAAGTGCCTTTCTGGTCCTCAGTGATCCAGCTAGTAAAGGAGGGGTTTGGATGAGGTTCCTTGTCACAAACTCAATCCGAATCTGATTTTCTTTCTTCCAGACTTCCCAGTGACTAACATACAAGGCACTTCTTCCCAGAAGTTCTCCCCGATCATCCTGAGTGGAGAAAGCACTGTCTCCTCTGCACCCACTTTACTTTTAGGAAACTCGATGTGGGCTCTCTGGTTTTGGAGTTGCGGGTGCCTACCTCGTTGTCTCCTCTCTGGATGTTTCTTGAGGATACTAACTATGTCTGGTGATCTCTATTATTTTTCCCCAGCACCTTGCTACAATAGGCACTCAGAAAGTGTCTCGTGAATGATTCGGTCCAATTTTGAACAGTGAGGTTAAAGCAAAACAGGGACATTCAGGACATAAAAATACCAAAGGCACTAATTTTTGTCTCTGTGGCTAATGGTCAGAGAGTCAGAGGACAGAATGTGTTCCTGGTGGGGGTGGGGAAGAGCAGGCTCTTTGGACTTGAGGTAATCGCTTTTGAATTCTGATGACAGCAATTACTAGCTGAATATCTGGGGCAAAAATGGAACTTTTGCACTTTGCCTCTGTGGAACTTCATTTCCTGCTCCGTGTCTTTCTTTAAACATGCTGTTATTCTTAAAAGACAGTGAATAGAGTAGCGTTGGCATACAATGGCAATACAAATGGAAGTTCATTTTTGAGATGCTGGCAGGTCTAGGAATAAAATTAAGGATGAAAATGTAGGAAATGACTGGAAACTATATATATATATATACACATATATATGTATATACATATATATATATATATATATATATATATATATATATATATATGTACCCTGAAGGCAGCTCATTTGATGTGTTAAGAGCTAGAATGAAGGCTTAGATAAAGCCCAAGTCCTCCTCAAACTCACTGGCAAAAAAAAAAAAAAATGACTTTACAGATCTTAAATCCCCATTAGCTTAGATGATAGTAAGAAATGACAGTCCCTCTGACAAAGATCTGATTCCAGATTTAGAACGAGTTGCCCCAGATTGCTCTTATTGGTGCCCACTTTGTGAATCAGCAGGGCACAAAGGTTCTGGAAGCTACCTGGCTCATGCTTAATCCTTGGCTTAAGTTCTCTCCTTCCCCCACCTATCGTCTCCCCACTAAAAATAAAATGTGAAGGGTCTCTTAATAAGGAAATTAAAATCTGAAACAGGACTCTTCCCACATCCCTCCTCCCTGCTGAAGTTTTTTATTTTTCCAGGGGCTCCCAGTGCCTGGTTTTCCTGTTGTCCTTGGAAGCCCAGTTCCCTGGTTAGCAAGGTAAAATGTTTATACATCGGTAGGGTGCCCTCACCTCAGAACCTTCCAGAGGCTGCAGACTCAAGCTCAGGCCGCCCCTCTTCTCTTCACAGTTGAGAGAAAAGAAGCAAGGAATGAGAAAAGCCAGATGCTGTAAACATACAGCTAAGAGTAAGAGGTAGCTTAGCCCGGAGGGGGGGGGGGGGGGGGGGGGGGATGGGCAGAGAGGACAGGCAAAGAAGGGTTTTCAGTACAACCAAGGAGGAAATACATTAAGGGAAATGAGAACCTTGAAGCACTGACTTCAGGAATTCAGAGGGTTACATTTGCCTGGAGTCTAAGTGGCAAAAGGAAACCACTGATGGGCTAGTATTAGTGGTGATGGGCCTTTATTTCCACAAGAAAATATCTTGATTCACCGAATTCACATTCCAATGGTTGGATGAATGGGAAGTACCTCTGGAGCATCAACCCAGGACCAGGGATCGGACACCAAAGATATAGATTTAGCATGCCAAGTCAGTTTTCCTGGATACAAATCACACCAGCTTTTTTTTGTTCCATGGCCTCATGGAACTGTTAAAGTAGGGATCCAGATGAAATGAATCTCCCACTAGAATTTAAGAACTCTTTTGTTCATGGTTTTGTTCCTGGTATGTAGAAGCTACTCAGAAATCTGTGTTCATTTGAATGACAACCTTACTCCATTCCATACTGCTGCATGCTCCGGTTCCCTCTCCTCCAATTCTCTCCATATAGGTCACAGAACATGATTCTCTGAGGAAACACGGGTATAAGTATGCCTCCTTTCTCTGTCTTTCCCTACAGTTGTTGAGCAAGATAGAGACATGGCTTAAAATGGTACAAGGTCATTTGAACCATCTTGGTGGAACTAGAGAATAATCCTGGGGTCATACTCTCACTCAACAAGGTAGAAGGCCACATACCACTCTGCATGTAATCTTCATATCATTGGCAAACACCTGCCTCAGATTATGACCCTGTAGAACTAGACAATACAAATGTCAAGAACCATTTTGTAGGCTAATAAAATATCGGGTCACAATGTCTAGAAGGAGAGGAGTTGGGCTCCATGTGTGGAAAAGGGCTTCTTCTGGGCCTCCTGTTAAGGCTTTGGTCATTGGAACCCTGGTTGATTGGCCTTGTTTTATTTGGTCAGTACTGGGATTTGAACTGAAGGCTTGGGTGCTTTTGCTTAGCTTTTTCACTCAATGCTAATGCTCTACCAATTAGTTAATGCTCCAACTAGGGCTTTTTGCTGGTTAGTTGGAGATAAGAGTCTTATAGAGTTTTCTGCATGGGCTGGCTTCAAATCTTGATCCTCAAATCTCAGCCTCCTGAGAAGGAGGATTACAGGCATGAGTCATTGATGCCCAGTGCCTGATGGTTTCTTATTCAGGGTTCTAGTTTTAGAACATTTTAAATGTTCACCTGCATTCATTTATGTGATGTCCTTGAATCATGATTACATTTCCATTATTCTCTCCTGTCCACTCTTCTCTCTCACTAGTTCATTCTGTTCCCCTTTCTACTTTCATGTCTGATATTCAGGCTTGTTGCAAATTCCAGTTGGAGTTTTTCTCTCCTAAGATATTTGACATACTCTTGGCTACTTCCCATCTTCCTTTAGGTCTTTTGTGGACTAAACACTAGTATGCCCCATGCATACAAACCCTCAGTTGCTCAGAATATGGCTGTGTTCGATAACAGGGTCTTTAAAGAAGTCTCACCTTACAGTGAGATCATTAATGGATCCCATTACAACTTGTGTCCTACCAAATTAAAAAAAAAAAGATAATTAGGCCAGGTGCTGGTGACTTATGCCTATAATCCTAGCTCTAGGAGGCTGAGATCTGAGGATCATGGTTTGAAGTCAGCCTGGGTAGGAAAGTCTGCAACTCTTATCTCCACGGAAAAAGTCAGAAGTGGCACTGGGGTTTAAGTGGGTAAAGCATTAGCTTTGAGCACAGAAAGGTTCAGGGACAGCATCCAGGCCCTGAGTTCAAGTCCTGGGGCCTGCAAAAAAGTAAATAAACTAAATAACACAGATAATTAGGGCGTAGACGAGTATGACAGGAAGACCATGTGAAGATTCGGGAAAAAAGATGGCTACCTACAAGCCCAGGAGACAGTATTCTAGAAAAAAAGAAACACACCATGCTGCTACTTGTATTTCAGGTTTTAGTCTTCAGAAGTCTAAGAAACAAGATCTCGGTTGTTCAGCCACCTAGCAAACAATCACACCCTCATTCTGCAACCCTTCTAAGTTCTGCCACTGTGATTCCTCTAAAAATCTATTCTACCTTCCACTGCCTTGCTCTCGGTCCTCTTAATATAGCGCATCAATTACTCAATTACTATTTTGGGAAGAGTGCAGTATATGAGGTGATGTGGTCACACTCCTTGCGGGGAAGGGATGTGTCTGCAGGAATGAAGCCCTTGCTGTAGAACCAGCACGTAGACAGCAGCTTCCATGCTGAGGCTTCTCAGATCTCCAACTGCAACCTCACACAGTAGCTGCTATCTGCAGAGAAGAAAACGGAAGCCTTGGAGAGGGGAGATCTTCTTCCAACATCACACACACTCATTCCAGCAGGACTGGAATTCAAGGTAGCCTGAGTTCCCTCCACATTTGAGGCGTTCCATAGCGATGCCTCCATCCTGTGGGATTTTTTTTTTCTATGTGTTTGTTTTTTCTGGGATTGTTTTATGTTACCATTTGGCCTTTTTAAAAAGAATCATTATTTAAGGAGAATTAGGGAACAATGACAATTTATATCTACATCTATCTGTATTTATAACTATCTGTCTCTCTCTCTATTATATCTATATAATATTTATAATATTGTTTTTCTCCTTGGGAAAGTAGATACCAGAGGAGAGAATGCCCTATCCAGGTCCTGTCTCCCCTGTGAAAAAGTAGCATTTTCAAGTAAGTAATGACAAAAACAACAGTTTCCAAAAGCCTCTATGTAGCCACCTCTCTGTTAAGCACAGATTTCCCATGTGGAGCCCTTAAAAACCCTGTCAAAGGAGCTTTATCATTATGCTTTTGGGAGATAAGGAAACTGAGGTACAGGCTAAGTGACTTTGTCTCTAAGAATCCTGTCTACAGATTGGGAAAACCAATTCTGCATGCCATGTGTTCAACTCTAGAGTGAAAACTTGACCTCTAGCTGCTTTCCTGCCTTATCATCACTTCCACCCTACACTTCAGGCTCTTGGACCCAGTTTCTGCTGCTGCTCTGCTGAGGGTCTCTGAGCTTTTCCACCTCGCCTGAGATGAGAGCCACAGCAGGTGTTCCTCGCAGAGGTCCTTTCCATTTTAGGCTCGAGATGCTAGGACTTGTTCCATCAGCCATCCCAGCCTGCTTCCCTCAGTTGGGCGCTATCAGGTCCTGGATGGGGGGAAACAGTTTTAGACCCTCCACTTTAAGGATACCCACTTGCTGTGGGAGAATTAAAGCAGAGGTGAGAGGATATGGTGATGAAAGGGGGAAAATTTAGGTCAGCAATCTGGTTTCTTTCAGGAGGCTAAAAAAAAAATTAAAAGCTAAAGGTTGAAGCAGGTCCCTCTCTGTTTTGTTTTGTTTTGCCTTCCATGATTTAATCGCTGGTATCAAAGCCACAGAGGAATGCTTGAGAGAGCAATCCTATGGAAAGCTTTTATCTGTTCAGAGGAGAATGATTAAAACAGACAGATTTGGGTTAAGTATAGCCATGGTCCCTGCGCTAGGTTCAGCTGGGGGTGGGGTGGGGGGGGTGGCTCCTCAAAAATGACCTGAAGGACTCAGTACCACTAGATATTCAGAGGAACGCGGGGTGCTCCTGGGTAGCACTAGAGCGCAAGAGGAAACATTTCTCTGCCTCCTCAGTCCTCTGGACTCCCACTGGCTCAAAGGATTCCCCTTAGGCTCAGGGGAAGGAGGTCTTAAAAGGAACTCCCCAGTGGAAGGACATGCCAATGTGTACTTCTATCTGGGCATCCATGATTCTTGGAATCAGAGAAGCAGCAGCATTAAAAACAAAATAACCATGGAGAAAGTCACACAGTCAAGACTGGCTCAAGGGCTTCCTATGGTTTGCTTATATCGATGTACAGGGAGGACCAGGACCGCAGGGAACAATGACATCAGCACCCAAAAACGTCATCTGCATCTACTCTCTCTGCATCTACTCTCCTGCGTTCATTTCTCTTGGCTAGGAACAATTAATTATCTGAGGCTCCATGACTAGATGGGTCTGTTCACTTTTTCTTTTTCTTTTTTTTAACTAACTGTGTGAGCTTGGATGAGTCAATTTACTTCTCCAAGTATTAGTTCTCATATGTGTACTGTGGGCGAGGAAAACTCTTATCCTATACACTACACAGATCTCTGGGGAGGGAGAAGGAAGATAAATGGAAAACTTCTTTAAACAATTCAGATACGAGGCAAATTTGAGAAGAGTATGCCTAAGGTATACTCTAAGTGCACCCTAAGTATACCTAAGAGTATAACCATAATTATGACAAACAGACATATGCAATGTATTTGGGATGACAACATGCCTCTGAAGGCTCAGTACATACCCGTCCCTCTCTGGCTCGTGATCCTCTAGACTGTCTCTCTTACAAGCAGTTTGCTTAGGCATAGAGGTAGGTAAACAAGTCTGAAGTCAAATGTTGGCTTTTCCATTTACAGACCATGTGAGACTGAAACTCAGGGAATCTCTCTTCAGTTTAGACGTCTCATCTATAAAATGGGTCTAGCACTTCTTCTTTTGACAGTTGTAGAGGGAACTAATGAGATAATGAATGTGCCAGGGCATGGCCCAGGGCCATTAGCTATATAACAAGCGTTAAAACATATGTACAAGTGTACTGGGGAGTCAGATTAATCTGCTCGAACCCCAGCTCTGCTCCTTGTTAGCTGTATAGCCTTGGGCAAAAACTCTGCTCCTTGTTAATTTCCTCGTATGTAAACTGATATAACAAGTACTTCACACACAGGGCCATTTTGAAAATTTACTGTGAGACTACAAACACTCATTTGCATAGCGTGCAGTGAATGTAATTATACTTTTTATTGATATTCATAATAAATGCCTGACATTTTCCCTCAGAACTGGGACTATTTTATTTTTCCCTTTTATTCTGTGCTGGTACACTGAACCCTTTCTGTCATTGCTCTTCCAACTAGAGACCTATGTTCATTGTTTTGTTTTTTTATTTTATTAATGAAATTGGTGCATTATCAACTTAGAAATGGAAGTGGAGGAGGAGAGAAAAAGACAAGGAATAAAGGGAAAGTAGAAGAGGGCAAAAAGAGAAGCACTGTTCAATTTAAGACACTCTCAAAAGTTACATGGTTCAAACCATGCCTTGTGAACTAGGTGGTGTTTATGATGGATCTATCTTGGAAGGGAGACCCTACCTTTGGTCATTCTGAGGATGACCTAAAAGCTCCTCTCTTCACTCACTCATCAGAGACAATGATATCATTTCCAAGGGAACTCTCAAGGACTAGTACCTCCTGTGGTCTACAACCTTCATGGACACCCCAATCCTTTACTCTTCACCATAGAATCAGGCAGAGTCTGGGCTGGAAACTCCTTTGCTAATCTTCCTTTTCCTTCCTTCCTTCATTCTTTCTTTCCTTCTTTCCTCCCTCCCTTACTTCCTTCTTCCCTCTCTCCCTCTCTCCCTCCATCCTTCCCACCTTCTCTCCCTCCTTCTCTCCCCATCCTTCTTTCTTCTTTCTTTCTTTTTCCTTTCTTCCTTCCTTTTTCTTTTATCATCCACTTTAGCAACTAATCTCAACCTTAAATCACTTCTAGAACCAGAGAACTCCCTACCACCTGAGAAAACCTTCACATCTTTTAAGTATTTCTCAGAGTTCTCTTAGAAGAGCCTAAACCACTTCCTCTCCTTCCCAGGATCTGGTTTCCCAAATTTCTCAGCGTTATTTGATCCCTTTTCTCCCCAGTCAGACCCGAGGATGTCCAAGGCTTTGGACTATGTTCTCCCTGAGCTCTTCCATTTTCCAAATGAACACTCACAATGTATACATGTATAATGCCACTGATCCCTTCAACATGCATTCCTGGAGCATCTGCTCTATCAGATCCTTTCTAGAAGTTCATAGTATGGAGCCTTAACCTTCTTCATAGACACTTTACTTTCCTTAATGCTGGTACTACACTTAGTGACACACATTGGTAGAAGAGACTAGAGACTGTTAAATTAGAAAAACTATGAACCCGTTTTCTTACCATGCCCTCAGAATTGCTTCTCTGATTCACTCTAATGCCAGTCATTTCTAAAGGATAAGAACTGTATGCATTATCTTATTAAATTAACCTAAGTACTCCTAATATAACATTCCTCGGTCCCTTAATGAGTGAGGAAACTGAGTTTCCAGAAGGTTGCAGTGACTTAGCAGAGTTCACTTAATCTGTAAACATCCAAATAGTGAGAGCCCGCTCTCTGAGTCTGAAGCTATCGCTTAGCCAAAGCTCTACATTTTCTGTGGAAAACATAAGCAATAATTCTATTAAAGTTAGTTACTTATTTTTTACATGGATGATTTAAAAATCCCCTCCACACTGATGATCACTCTGTTGGTTATACTGACAGAATCATGTTAATGTTCTGTGAAAAATTTCAAGCATACAAAGCACATTTGTTATTTCATTTGCTTCTCTTAAGATTCTTTAAAAGGGAGAAAATACAAAATGATAATGTTGCTTGTACAAATAGAAAAAGTGAGGCTCCAAGATTGGAGAGTGAATTGTTCACTATCACAGCATGTGAGAGGCAGAACCAGGACTTGAGCCCTGGGCTTCAATTGAGGACACAATGACACCCTGTTTGCACCAACTTCTTCACATCATACTCCCCAGTCATAATCTCCTCGTTTCCTCCACACTGCTCACCAGATCTACACTTAACCAGTAACTTCACATTAATCGAAAGGGAGAAGCTGGAATTGAAGAGTAACACATGTGTACACTGTAGCAAACAGACACCACACCGTCTTACCGCGCACACAAGAAGCTACATTAGAAAGAAGTGCAACTTTCTGATTTGGAGCTGCAGCACTGTCCACATACAATGAACATCGGGCAAGGGAGGTTCCAGAAGCCATGTTTGGTATGCTTAGGGTACAATGGCTGGCAAGTAGAAGGCACTGATTAATGTTTTTTTTAATATACACATACACACATAAACATGTAAGGCAGATAGACTAAGCGTGCACGTGAGGGTGTTTGTCAAAGACAACACAATGGATAGTCTTGTGTTTAAAAATACTACTCGGGAGCAAACAGATCTGTTAAATTCTGGCTCCAACATGACCTCAATGTGGCTCTGATTGGAAGGATGTAATAATATTAGCTGAACAATTAACCAAGTATCTGGCACAAACATCCAAGAAATCAGCATTGTAATGCCTGGGTGTGAAAGCAAGAAAGACCAAATGCAGGTGGGAAGAAACACAGAAAGGAGATAGAATTGAAGAACACGAAAGAGATGGGTGTAGCCAGTAAGGTCAGAAGCATCTTTCAGTCGTTCCTGCGAAGCCATCCAGACACATCTACTAAATCCCAGAAAGGACAATATCTATTCTCAGTATTTCAGAGATCTCAAAAACGATGTCCACTTGCACTGTTGAGGAAGGAAAGGGCACATCCCTTATACGGTACCCTTCACTCAGTTTTGCTTTAATCATAATGTGGCTTCTCTTGGTAAATTCATTTATATTTCTTGTTTGTGTGTGTGTGCATGTGTGTGCATGCACGCGCTGCACATTTGAAATTTGAAAAACTATGTCTTACTACCATCTGTTCTGACACAATGATAGCACTAATAGGTACTCTGCACGTGTAGTTATGTGGCTACAGCTCAAAATGTGGATAAGTTCACATGCCCATAGGATAGAGGGGTGTTTATATCTTCAATGATGTTTATAACTTAAAATCTCAGCTCTATCATCATATACAACAAAATTTAGGCAAGTCAGGATCTTTGTCTGAAGGGCTTTGCTTTTCTTATTTCATGCAATCATCATGCTCTTACCCACTATAAAGGGTACAGGAAAAGCATACATGAGAGTTTGTGCTTCATATACGACATTCACCATTATTGCAGCTCTCTTCAACACCCATGTTCCAGTACCTTCCTCCCTTCTTAAAATGTCACTGGATTCATTTTCTTAAAGCATTGTTTTCCATTATTCCCCCAAATATACCCCTTCCTGAATAAATAAGTAAATGAAAATTCATAGTTATGTTGGCATAGAGATATACACATTATGATTGCATTGACTTAGATACAAATATAATTAAGAAAGATATTCTGATATAAATATATTCTTATTCATGTAATATTATACATACGTATTTTATACATGTATATTATCTTATCCATGTTTTCTTATTGTTATTAATGTATTATTGCATATATTATTATTATTATTATGGCTTTTATGTATTTGTGTGTCAGTACTGAGGCTTGAACCCAGGGCCTGAGCATTGTCTGTCAGCTTTTTTCACTCAAGACTAGTGCTCTACCACTTGAACCATAACTACACTTCTGGCTTTCTGGGTAGTTAATTGGAGATAAGAGTCTCATGGACTTTCCTGCCCCGGCTGACTTTGAACCACGATTCTCAGATCTCAGACTCTTGAGTAGCTAGGATTACAGGAGGGAGCCACCAGCACCCAGAAATTGTGACTTTAACAGTGGTTTCTGCAAGAATTGTGGAGCTTTGGCATTGTGATAGCCATTCCTAAAGAGCTCATTTCCCTTTTGGGGGTGTGGTTGCTGGGCCATTTGCAAAATTAGCCTTGGTGGAAGAAAAGGAGCACCTGCCGCCAACCAGGGGAGCTGAGAGGGACGGGCAGATTCCCAGGTGGGCCAGCCAAGTGATGCACACTTCATACCTGACACAGGGCCACAGCAAGTTATGTAAAAACAACCCCAGACAGTGTGGGCTGAGATCTGGAAACAAACGCTCCTCTCTAGGGTGAGCCTGCCATCACCTCATCTTGGCCTACGGAGAAGGGTGAGCCCTTCAGGGAGAGAGATGGCAAAAGGAGATAAGAAAAGGGCAAGGCCAGACAAGCAGAGCTCTACTTTGCAGGGCTGAGCCACCCAGCATTACACTCCACGGCAGGGTAAGACATGAGAGCCGGTGCTTACCGGTGGTTGCTGTGTAGAAGGCATGGAGCTAAGTTTCTTGCATGAATTACCACAGGGAATCCTCATAGTAATCCAAGCAGGGAGATATTACGATTGGAAATATTATTATGAGAAAAGGGAGACTTAACTAGCTTAAGCTTGAGTAATTTGTTGGCAAGGGGCAGGAATGGGGGTTCCACTCCAGGCAATCTGAATTCAGTGGTCATACTTGTAACTAGCAAATTGACTGGCCAGCCAGAGAAAAACTGGTGACTTGAGGACAGGGGGCCCTTTTTTAATGATAGATTAAGTACTATATAGTGAGGCAAGCCCTACAGCAGAAGCACAAATAGTGCTTATGGAGAAAACACTGCTTCTGAGCAGCAAGCTCAAGGAAATTTCCCTTGGATGAATCTCAGAGATCTGAGCCTGGGTGAGATACAGGCTTTGAGAGAGGTCAATCTGGGAGACCTTTAAGCACAAGATGAAGTATGAGCAAAAGATAGAGCTATGAAGTCACATGTAGGCAGCCCTGGGAATGAGGAAGACATCTGTATTACATAGGATAGAGGCTACACATAGACACACTACGGAACACAGAGGAAAGGAAGCAGCCAGGGCTGCCTGAGACTAGATCACAAAGGGCACGTATGGTGTGCCAAGAGATCTGAGGTTACTCCACAGATAGAGGGGCATCTTTGCTGGCTTTCGAAAGAAGGCGTCTAGAGATGAGGCTCATTAGCTAGAGATGCTACCTTCTGCTTCATTCATAGAATGACTGCGATGACACAGCTAGGACTGCTATGTCAGGCCAAACTCTCCTTTGGCAATCTGATGGGATTCAGCATTATTAATGAAGAGGGTAGAATGCAAGCGGAATTTTGGAGAAGGGTGATAGGTGTATTAAACCGGATGTTAACTTTCGGTTGTTTTGGTAGCTGCTAAAATATCATGAATCATAACTCAGCTCAGGATGAGAGGGGGAAAACATGGGAGAATTCTGGAAGGGGTGACACTGATTGAGATGCATTGTACTCATAATCTGACAGAGGAAACTGTAACCTCTTTGGACAACTACTTAATTTTTAAAATTTTTCTTTTTTAAAAAAAGAGCTTGAGGGCTGTTCTAGATAGATGAAAGGTATTGTAGACACTTATTCTGGCTCAGGGTGATTAGCTCAGCTTTGAGACGGGTTCCTATTTGACCTCGATTAAATTTCATTTATCTTTGGCCTTTTAGTTTCCCTATCTGTTCAGTTTGGAAAAAGATGATGTAGAGTTGATCTCCAAGTTCCTTTCAGATCCCATTAGGCTATCACATAAACTTGTGCAAGGGCTGGAATTGGCTTCCCCCACTCAGTCCTTAGCTTGGGCCTGACACAAGGTAAACCTAATAGACAAAACTGTTGATTGTGTAGAGTAGATTGAAGCTTGAACTGAAGACTATGGTGGAATGCTTAGAAGATTTTAACCCAGAAGCTTAAAAGCAATGAACACTTCTTTTTAAAAAAAGGTATAAAAGCAAGTAAGTCAGTAACCCAGACAAGGTGCTATTTCCTTTCTGGCCATGTATGAGGTTGAGGAACTGAAAGAGCACAGAAGAGAAAAGATCGATGGAGAGGAGGCTAAGGACAGCCAAGGTCAAGTGGAAATGAAATGTCAAAAGCAAGGAGGTGGGAATGCATTCTAGGAATGCCAAGTAGTTCTGTTTAATATGAAGAAGTTATGTAAGTCAGTGATGATCTTAGTGAGACTTTGACTTCAGAAGGATATTTACGACTGCTTGCAGATATTTTTGGTTTTCCTAACTCTGGAATGAGAGGAGGCTGCTTGCTGCTTTTGCATCTAATGAGTAAAAGCCTGGAGATGTTCATGAACATCTTGTGATTCACACATGATGACCCAATAAGGATTGACCTGACAAAGGTGCTAAGATTGAGAAAGCCTAATATGAAGCACCAAGGAAATGTATTGTAGAAAATGATTTGGGCAGCAAACTTGGTCAGTTAACGGAGTTCAGACATGACATTAGGGGATTTTATGGTGGAATTGTTAGAATGTGGACCCTAAGGATTGCTTCTACCATTAACCTACCACACATCTTCGGAAGCTCGCTTAAAATTCTTCATATCTCATTGGAAAAATCGGTATATGAACAGTGCCTTCTTCAGGGATTTATAGGGAGCAGTAAAAAGATGTCAGGAATGACAACTAAATTAGGTATTATTACTGTATGCCAGCAATAGTTCAAGTTGTTGAACAGCTCCTTCAGTTGCTGAGTGCCCGCCAGCTGGGCACTGGTGGCTCACACCTGTAATCCTAGCTACTCAGGAGGCTGAGATGTGAGGGTTATGGTTGAAAGCCAGTCTAGGCAGAAAAGTCTCCATGAGACTCTTATCTCCAATTAACCACTCAAAAACCAGAAGTGGAGCTGTGGCTCAAAGTGGTAGAGTGCTAGCCTTGATCGAAAAGAGCTCAGGTATAGCGCCGAGGCCCCAAGTTCAAGCCCCACAACCTAAAAAAAAAAAAAGAAAAGAAAAGGAAAAGGAAAGGAAAATGATTGAGAGCCACATGGTCATTATTTGATCCGGGTATCCATCTAACCAATAATCCTTTGTCAATTGGGTTCCATTTCTGCCGGCACTACAGGCTGGATGGGCTTAGGTTTTCCTTTCCCTTTGGTAAGCAATTGGGACCATGTCTCTCAGTTTTTCACAAGGCCTAGGCCAACATGGACTGCCTCTGCAGTTTAGACTGTGCTTGGTTTTAATCAGTAAGTAGAAGGAGTTAAGGAAAGCAGGCCCTGGGACAGATGGAAAGATGGGAGCCTTCTGTGAAAGCCACTGCCCATGAAACACATTGTTAACGAGGATTCCAAGGACAGAATGAGGCCACATTTCAGAGGCTTGTTTGAGCTACTGATACTGTTGTCTTGGAAGCCCTTGTTTGTAAACAGATATTTTTACTGACACTGGGCTTTGTAAGAGGGCAGGCAAAGTCAGGGCTGGCTGTCGGGGTTGGAGAAAAAGACAGGTTGTGTTCAAGGACTTTAGACCATGTGTTTGTTGTTGAGAATACAAAGACCTTACTGTATTAAATGAAAATGCTTGTTTTACAAGGTGAGGGGGAATATGATAGGTACACGTTGAAAATGCTTCGGAAACTAAACAACCCCTTGCAAAGAGGGCTTCCTGCTACATCCTACACCCCAAAGCACAGGCTGAGCACTGCTGAACAGGGCCTTTGCGAGGCAGTGAACAAAAAGAAGCCAAGTGAGTGGCAGCTGTCTTCTCTTTCTGTGCAATCAGGCCTCTCGTTCTCTATTGCTTGTCCACCACCTGCTGATCTGAGGGCATGGTCACTGATCTAAAATATTGTTGATAAGGGAACTTCTGGTAGTGTAGATCCAGACTCAAAGCACCACCAGAACTACTTAGCATTATATAGTTATGCAGGAACAGCAAATTTGGAAGTGAATCTGGAAACTATGCTCTGAACGTGCATAGTTCCATGGAATGTTTCAGAGATTTTTTTTACTTGTTTTAAGGACACAAAGTAGCATAAAAAAGTAGAATTAGACTCTCCTTTTCCCCCAATCCTTAGCACAAAGTTTGGAGGGAGGAAGATTACATAAATGAATATAAGGAAGAAAGGAAGGAAAAGGAAGGTAGGGAAAGAGAAAGGAAGAAAGGAAAGAAATAAGAGAGAGAGGAAAAGAGGGAAGAAGGGAGAAAAGAGGGAAGGAATGAGGAAGAGAGGGAAAGAGGAAGAAAGGAAGGAAAAGAAAAAGGGGAGAGAATGAAGGAAGGAGAGAGGGGGGAAGGGCAGAAGGGTGAAAGAAAGAAAAGGAAGGAAGGACAGAGGAAGGAAGGACAGAGGAAGGAAGGAGGGAAGGAAGGAAGGAGAAAAGGAAAGAAGGAAGAAAGGAGGGAGGGAAGGAAGGAAAGAAGGGAGGAAGGAAGGAAGGAAGGAAAGAAAGAAGGAAGGAAGGAAGGAAGGAAGGAAAGAAGGAAAAATAGCAGAGTGGATGGATGATTTTATTCATGAGCAAAGTCCATTGAGAATAATTACCAGCAGGACCATTTCAGGCCACATTAGAAGTGAAATTGCCTATTTAAAAATCTCTGCAAAACTCAGAGACCAGAGTTTGAATAAACAAAGTTGTAGATTATATTTCTAAGGAATAAACTAATTCCTCCTCAGAGGAATAAAAGTTCCCAATTCTATTTATTCCAACAAGGATACAGATGAAGGAAAGTGCAATTCTTCAGTCTGATATGACAACTAAACATCAACATTCTCATTTCCACAGATCCCCTACAGTGATCAGATTTTAGAGCTGGGAACAGAATTTAGGAAATGACCTGGTATGCACCAGTTTTTCAACATTTTCACTCATCAGGGCCACACGTCCCTTTAAAAAAAACTGATGAAAATGTTACACTCTAGAAAAGTGTGTAAAACATCATTTTTTTGTAGAAACTGTCTCAAGGGTCACAATTTCTTCCTAAAGCCAAGTACAAGAAACACCTTTCCTCTGTTGACCTCAAATATGCTACTTTACTATTTTAGTCAGAGTCATAACAAAAACAGTAATATCAGCAATCAATGCACACCAAGGTAATGCTGTAATTGAGAGTCTTCTTGTGTCTTCACACGATCTCCTGTTATAATAGTCAGAGAAGTCTTTGGATACTACACACCAGATCTTATGATTCCATTGGTTGATGCTCTCAATGTATTTTCCCACTGTTAGTTACTGGGTTATTCTCTTTCTTTCCTCATGGTAATACAAAGTCTACAAGGGCAGAGGAACTGCTCTGTGTTATTCATGGCTAACCCTGACAGCACTGAGCACATGTTATATATTTATTGTTCTATGGAGGTCCAACGAGGATTTTTTTATGAACCCATGATATTATTACTAAACTACTGAAGGACCCTGAATCAACCTCTCATTATTCCTGGAACTCAGGATTCCTAGGAGAAAAAGAGTAAGTTGGATATTTTCAAACTATAAGTTTCAGCAACTGAATTCTTTCAAGATTAAGATAAATTCCATGTTCAAGAGAGTGGGGTCCAAATCCCAAGACATTATAGCACGATAGAAACAAGCGGTTAGTAAAACTGGAACCTAGTCCTTGTGTAACTTAGGGTGAGTTGATTGCTTTCTCTAGGTATTGGGTTCTCCATCTGTGAGATGAGAAGCTTGGACTAGACAGGTAGTAAATATATGTTATCTTCCACATAAGCATCTTTCCACAAATACTGGTGGATTCCGTGTTGTCACAGATGCTGAGAAAGTGTCACTGAACATGGCATGCTCTGCTCTTGGATGGGGAGAAGTCCCTGGGGTTCAGATGAGAGTTGGAGGAGCAGGGACACATTTATACAATTACACCTGGTCTTTTAGTAGCTTTTTACCGGGAAGGATTGGGAAAGCTGAGTTGGGGCCGGTGGAGTGGGGGGGGGGGGGGGGGCGGGGGAAGAGGCTTTAAAGCTAATGCAGATGGTAGATTGGCTCATTGGAAAGAAAAGGATGCAGAGGGATAGGAGAAGATGGTAACTCAGAGAAGTCAAGGCCCCATCTGATAGCTTGATGCATTCACAGCACAATTGTTTTCATTGTTTGACCTTTCCTAAGGTCCCTGCTATCCATTCTGAAAGAACCTCACCTTCACAGCACCCTCTTCTCCCATAGTTGGGGCTATCTCCAATTCATGTATTCATGTAACAAAGTTTACTCGGTATGTATAGTATGGCTAGCACTGAGCAAAATGATAAGAATTATGCAGAAATGAAGATAAGAATGTTCTCTGCTCCCCAAGGAGCTCCTCTGTCACTGGAGTGACAGGCAAGGACCAGAGCAATCATAATAATGTCATAAATGCTATACTAGGGAAATAAAACAGCCATTGGCACTTGATCTAGACAGTGATAGATTCAATTGTCCAATCTTCTTAGAACCAAACTCTTAAATGCTACTCTGGGTCAATGTCCACCACTGGTGTAGGAATCAAGAGGCATTGATTACTCCTATTTGATTTATGGATGTTTAAAATGACATGTCTAAATACATTCCTATGGAAGGTAGTGCCGACACTCTCTGCATATACCCATGCCACCTTAAAAAGGTTAGGAACAGATTCCTTAATATTTTTAAGAGGAAGAAAGCTCATACACCTTTGAATTCTCAGAGAATTTTCCAGTCCTGTGATAAACATGAGTGTTCCACAAACACAGTTTCTCCCTCTGTGCTTCCCCAGGACTCTATTAATTGCTTAGTTATAGCAGTTACCATGATGTCATGTATCTGTTTATGAGTCTGCTTCCGCCACTAGGACTGCGAGCTTCTCAAGGGATGGAACTGTGCCCTGTTCCTCTTACTTCAAATGTGCACTGTATAAAGATTGCTCAGCAACTATCTAATGGATGGATGGATGCATGCATGGATGCATGGACAGATGTATGTATGTATGTACAGATGTGTTGGGGGATACAAGGAAGAAAGAAAGAAAAGAAGGAAGAAGAAAAAGCAGGAAGAAACAATGGTTTTACATCTCCTAACAAACTTTCATCAGCTATAACAGCCTTAGAGAATGCCTAGGAAAGAAGTTCAGCCCCAAAGAAGTACTTCAGCAATGTTACTATACAGTTCTATTGTGTTTTTCTAATAAGCTTGCTATACTAACCCACTCAACTACCGTCTCACACTGCAAAGGAAAAATAAAGGGATTTAAAGGATAGAATTGGGACTCCAGAGACTTGATTTCTGAGGTTTTTCTGCCAGTTTGCTGTTTACTCTTACTCAACTAAACTTAACTTGCCTGGACCTCAGTTTCTCTATCAGCAAGCTGAACAGATTTGGTAAAAAACTGACTTTAATGTCATTTCCACTGTAGAATCTGGGGAAGGGGTGGACAAATGCTCTTCTTTGTTGGTTTCTACCAAGTCAGATCTAATTAGCCTGGAGATGGGGCTCCTCTGTCAAGAAGCCATCCTAAGAACTCAGTAGAGGATCTATCAGGGTTCAATTGGCTCTAGTGATAGCCACATTGCAACTCAGCCTGTCTATCCAGGTCAATCTTCTGCTCAGAAATCCAGAGTTCATACAACATGGTCCCTAATATACTTCCTATATTTGGCCCAGAATGTTATCAATATATGATAACAACATAACTCCATATTGTAGGGGAATATGCCCCAGGCTCTTTGGTTACCAGAAGAGGAATCTAAACACACTTTGGGAAAGATACAATCTTTGACAACAAAAAGGAAAACAAGAAGCACATTTCTCCCAGTAAACAACTTTATAAAGCTAGGGAATGCTCTGGTGGATCTAAATGGTTTTTCTGCTCTGAAGTCACCTACAAATAAAATTACTGATTATCAAAGCTGTTGTTCGCCTGATGTCCTGGAAATCTAACCATCTCCACTCAGCCTTTTTCCTCAGTTTCCCCTTTCTCTTCCTCCTTTCCTTTCTTCTTTTTATTCATGCCTAGAAACATTCTTTAAATGTGTGCATTATGACTATGGTACTGCCATTCATTTTCATTTGTTCCTTCCTTCCTTCATTCTATATTCTTGCATGCATTCATTCTTTCATGGAATATTTACTAGATATATGTGGTATTTGTTCCAAGCAACATGGTAGATCCTATAGACAGACAGATAAAACTAAAGTAGCTTGGATTTGAATTCTGCTTCCACTACTGGTTAACTGTGGGTCTTTCTGTGAGGCTCACAACTTTCTAACTCAATTCCAGAGGGCACAGAGTGTAGTCCTCTGCACACTGCCAGTACATAGGAAGTTCTTGTTATAAGCTGGCTGCCTTTTATTACTACCACTACAGCTGATAATGTATATTCTCCCCCCAAAATACATAAACAATGAAGAGAAGACCCCAGATTCTAAGGTCACCACAAGGTCTCAAAACAACAAGGGAAGCAGACAGAAAGGCCCTAATCAGGAAAGAATGAACTGAATGAAAACCCAAGCAACAGATAGAACTTCCAGGACTATAGAGGCGCAGTGAGATACTGATAAGGAGGAGAGGGAGAGATCTAAGCAGAGAACAACATTTGGGATTATGTGTTGTAGGACACAAAACAAACTTTGTAAATAGGCCAGGCCTGGAAGGGGAAGATGAAGGCCAAAGGAACTGTGGCTTGGATTAAGAAGACCACTATGTGGGCTCAGAGAGCCTTTGAGTACACTGCTCTACTCCTCCCTCTCTCTGGAAGGCCACGTTTCTTTTGCTTTCTGATTCCTTCTTTTTTGCTTAAGGGGAAATGGAATTAACTACTGTTAACTAATGTTTTCTGACTATGACGCACACTATATAGGCCATGTGATTTGGTTACATAATGTGGCATGCCTGAGCTCTTTCTCCTAAAACCATTCAGAAAGTTTTCTTATCCATTCATTAAACAAAAGTTAACATAGAGCTTCTTTTTATGCCATGCAACTGTGCTAGGAACTGGAGAAATTGAGACAGATAAGATCCCAAACATGCATACAATTAAACATATTCAAGGATTTCCAACATTTGAACAGACATGTGCAGAATGTATGGTCGATAAGAGAGGTGGAGAACGAAGTAGTGGAATTAGGAAAAGGCTTTCCTAATTCCTGAAGAGACATAAGCATTCTGAGAAATGGTTCCTGGGGATAGATGTAGTAAGTAAGACAAGCATAAAACGTGTTATACAAAAAACTTTGATGTGCTTGTGTGAACTTCACACACTGCAGATGACATTAAGAGCCTTTGCTTAGGAATAACAGGATCGCATTTGTAATTTAAAGGGGGATAGCTATCAAATACTGGATGATAGGTAGAAGGAGGTACTGGAGTTGGGAGAAGCAGGCATTACAACACTAGGAAAGTAATCATAGCTAAGCTAAAGAAGGAGCCGGCTATACGAATGTTAAGAAAAGCATGGCAGCCAAAGATTGATGACTAAGTGCATAAAATGGATGATGTGTCCACAGTTGTTAACACTAACAAAGGCAAGAATGCAAGGAATTTGGGAGGAAGATGATGCTGGTTTAGATATGGTGAGCTTGTGGCGCTTATTGGCATTTCCAGTGGACAACTGGATCTATGAATCTGGAGCCCAGAAGAGCTTGAAGATAAATGATGTTCACCAACAGAAATATAGGAATTCGTTTATGGGAAGGATTGTATAGGTTGAGGAAAGGGCTGTATGCTCTGGCCTCTGTCTTAGACCACTGGAGGTCTTGCCCAGACTAGTCACTGACACCAATAGGCCCCTTTCCCCACCCACCTATGTAACAGATGGCTTCGATGAGGCCTTCTAACTTTCATATACCTCGCTTCTTCAGTTCTCACGGATTTTATTTCACAAACTAATTACAGTATCTTTACTTCTTATGCTCTCTACCTGTAAGCTTTGCATTTCTCAGAGAAAGTCTGTCTTATCGCTGTTACTTCTTATACCCTGTTTCTCGCCAGTCCTTTTTTTTTTTTTTTTGCCAGTTCTGGGGCTTGAACTCGGGGCCTGGGCACTGTCCCTGAGCTTTTTTTCCTCAAGGCTAGCCCTCTACCACTTGAGCCACAGCGCCACTTCCAGCTTTTTCTGTGTATGTAGTACTGAGGAAGTGAACCTTCATGAATGTCAGGCAAGCACTCTACCACTAAGCCAGCTTCCCAGACCTCATCAGTCTTTTTGAAGATGAAATATCTCCAGTCTCACAAAGGGGAGATAGTACTCTCTGTACAAATATATTTGGGCCCATTCTTCCCAATCACCTTCCATGTTATATAGAGCAATAGGAATCAGGGAAAGACTGCAAATGGGGAGACATAGAAATGACTTCTCCACTAGGAGCTCGCAGGTGTGGGTTAGTCCATTAGATTCGTGAAGGCAAAAGATTGGCATAGCGAGCTATCTCAGTCTGGGAACTCTCACCTCCCAGAAGGTCTGACTCTGTTTTGTTTTGTTTTTTCCTTGTACCTTGCCAGCTTCTCTAAAGATGAGTAAGGCTGACCTCTCTGACTGTTCCAGCTTCTAGGGACCCTGGGTTTGTGGCAATTAATTCTAGAAAAGATATATAATTTCTTTCTCTTGTTCAAAGAAGAAAATCTAAAGTAAAAGCAGTGGGCATGAGGAGAAGGAAGTAGAGTCTCTTGAGGGAAACATGATGAATGGTGACTCCACACCTTAGTGTTTTAATATATTAATTCATAAAATGAACTGATTCGAATGATAACAAGACCCAAAGACCAATGGCCTACTCTTATCTTAGAATTTGTCTGGAATGGCTTTTGTATGGTACAAAATTATGAAGTCAGAGGACTCTCACCTACTTGAAGTGACTTTTAGGAAAGTCACTCAATGAGATTTTTTTAGCATGTTTTTCACTTATAGTATTAAAAGTATGGTAAGTTACATCATATGCTACCTAACATTGTATGTTATCTGGGAGTCCTTCATTAAAATTTTGGAAAAGCAATTTAGGATGAGAATATCAAAGACATTTTTTTCTGGCAAGTATAACTATCTTTGTTATTAATCAGGTGGCTTCCAGCTATTAGCAACTATCAAAGTTCATTCCCCAAATGGTGTCTTCAGCCAGTCTTTGAAATGCTACCACTGGTCTTTTGCTTTGTAACACTAAGCTTTCTGGGTAGTCAAAGTGTGTGTGTCCAAGATGCCTGACATTCTAAGTGTTGTCAATTAATGGCAACTTAGCAAGAAGCAGTCCCAGCTCTTTTCATTTATTATTTATTTATTTAGAATGAGTGTTGCTGAGGGGAGGAGGTAGAGTGTGGAGAGGAGACTCTGTCCCTGACAGTAACAGCCCCAAGCACCACCTAGTGGAGGAAAATGGCCAAAAAAAAAGAAGAAGAAAACTGGAACTCTGGCCAGTTTCTCAAATTTGTTTTAGGACAAGCCTGATTTAGATTATACAGTCTGAAAACGTCTTTGCTAGAAATGTGTCTAGGACCAAGGTAGATCAATCCACAATACCCTCTTGGTTGAGATGAAGACCATTTGTCCAGAAAGTGACAGAGACTTGCCCAAAGTCACACAGTATGCTAACGATGGCCTTTTTCCAGAACTGACACCTGATAGTTCATCCCCTCATTCCCACCTCTCGGTTATTTTCTGCAAATTCTTAAACACACAAACAAAATAGACAAGGCAATGTAATCCACAGATGCATCCAGTATGCATTTTTAACAGATTAGGATCTTTAAAAAAAGACCTGATAACAATACCATAATCTCACCTATCAAAATTCACAGTTCCTTAATTGTAGTCCCTGTCTATTCTAAGTCTTTGTCATGAAGGGACCCCATTCTTGCTGAGGGAATCTTACAGGATGGTACAGTTTAAGCCGAGGGCTGGGCAGTTGAGACGGGGAAAACAAATGTCCCATGCTACAGCCGCTACCCAGAGGCTCCCTACAATTGTGTGGCACAGCACAGAAGTGTGTATTCCATCCACACCCCTGTTTTTGCATCCTGAGAAGAATGGGTCCCAAAGAGGAGTCATGAGAGGCCCAGGTCATACAGTAGCAAGTGGCAGAGTTTGTCAGACTTGTGAAGTTCAGACATCAAAGAATTCCAGCGAGGCATTGGGCATGAAAAGGTTTGTTAACTGGACCATGATGTATCATTCTAAGTAAGAGTGATACTAAAGGTACCTTTCTAGGAACGTCCTTGACTGCACAAATCCCTCCAAGTCTCTCCTTCTGGCTCTTCTTAACCTTGCCAACACGGGTACTGAATTCTGATCTCAGCCTTGAGTTTCCTTCCCCTGCCCGCCTCTCACCTGGTCAACCATGACCACCTGTGTCAGAGATCAGAAGACATCAAGCCAACTACCTGAATGGTAAACTCTCCAATTCTCAATGTCAGGTCTTCAAATAAGTCACTGGGCCAAAACTTGTAAGCCAGTTTCTTAGTAACTGGTGTCAGAATTCCAGGCAAACATCTCCATAACTGCTGCCAGATGTGAAGCAATGTTCTCAGGGCAGCAAGAGGAACTTAAGGGGACACTGAGAGAAAGGAGACCAATTGATTTGACAGAGTTCCACTGGTGAGGGAAGAAAGAAATGCCTGCTCAACATAGGAGCCTTTGTCCTTAATGGAGACCTGGTGTGAACCACCCAGAAAGAGCTCCTACCTGTGGGGATGATCTTTCCTCTTCCTCATCTAGGACACCTGCGGTCAATGCTGTCTTCCCTGTGATCTCAAAAGGAGAAGTGTGTGAAAAGAGAAGAACATACCCCCTTCCCACAGGACTCCCCACAAGTGGGGATTGTCTGCGAATAGAACTCTTTTTCTAACCTGTATACTTGTGTGGAGAGGGTCCCTCCTGACACTCTGGGGGATGGGAGGAGAATTCGTTTGACATCCAGATGGGAACTATTGCATCAAAAGATGCTCAGGCTCCTTTAGAAGGGAGGGAGGTAGTTGAGCACTGGTGGCTCATGCCTGTAATCCTAGCTACTCAGGAGGCTGAGATCTAATGGTCACTATTCAAAGCTACCCCATCAGGAAAGTCCTTGAGACTCTTCAGAGAAAGCCAGAAGTGGTGCTGTAGACCAAGTGGCAGCGTGTTAGCCATGAGCAAAAGGAGCTTAGGCACAGTTCTCAGGCCCAGACATTGTTCAAGGACCAGAACCAGGACCAGGATCAGCAGAAGAAAAAGAGGAAGGAGGAAGAGGAGGAGGAGGAGGAGGAGGAGAAGAAGGAGGAGAAGGAGGAGAAGAAGGAGGAGGAGGAGGAGGAGGAGGAGGAGGAGGAGGAGGAGGAGGAGGAAGAGGAAGAGGAAGAGGAGGAGGAGGAGGAGGAGGTTGGTAGGTCTGTGAATACAATTCAATTCTGTGTGACTCTGGTCCTCAGTTTTCCCTATTCCACAGCAAGCTGCTTAATCCAGATGACTGCCAACTCTCGCCCTGGAATGACTGCCCGTCCCATACTCCTGAGTTCAAACCAACCCTTGGACCTTAAGGTTGCCATCTTCTGTGCCAAGGGAAATGACAGGGATTCCTAGACTCTACTGAAATGAGAGTTTGGAAGGCACTGGGGGAAAACACAAAGCATATGCCAGAAGAACTGTGACCTCTTCAGCTTTTGTTGGTGGGGCCACTTACTATGGCTTGATGTTCCCTGGTTTCCTATTACAGTTTTCAGTACTACTGGGGTTTCTTTGGCTCTTACAACCAAAGGGTCATTCTAACAGAAGGAGTCAAAGAAGAGAACTAAATGGAAAGCAGAAACTGCAAGAAGTCACCTTCTTTTCCAAGATGCATGTTCCTTAATACACAAATAGTTCCCCCAGAAGACTGCATTAGCAAACTGGAAGAAGGGGTTAAGAGGTTTGGTGGCTCTGTGCTGAAATCAGCTAGTCTCCCTTATTCACTAGCACAAGCTGGTACTGTGCAAGGTACTTTCTGCATGTTTCTATCGCTGAAGTATCTTGCAATCCTCATGTCCATTTTTCCAAAGAAGGAAAACAAGGGATAGAGAGATGTTAACATATAAACTTCCTAAAATCCATCCCCCCCCACCCACACACACCTTGTCCTTGAACTCAGGGCCTACGCACGATTCCTGAGGCTCCTTCCTTCCTTTCTTCCTTTCTTCCTTCCTTCCTTCCTTCCTTCCTTCCTTCCTTCCCTCCCTCCCTCTCTACCCACCCTCTTTCATTTTTTGGTTGTTGTTTGTTTTTCTTTTCAAAGGTAGTGCTCTACCACTTGAGCCACTCTCTCTCTTCTAGCTATTTTGCTAGTTAATTAGAGATAAGAGTATCAGGAACGTTCTGCTCAAACTGGCTTTGAACCAGGATACTCAGATTTAAGCCTCCCGAGTAGCTAGGATTTAAAGGCTTGAACCACTGGTGTTTGGCTCAACTACTAGTCTTTTTGAGGGTTTGAGTGAGAAGTAAGAAGAAGGCTCTGGAACTGAGGAGTGGCAGAAAGAAGGACTCTCGAGAAAGACTAGCACACTTAATCCATTCTAACATTTAGAACAAAAGAGAAAAGCCTGGTAGCTGAGGTGCTGGATAGCATTCAGCTAAATCCCTTTCTCCTCCTGAGCTGGAATTTGGGAGTAGGGACCTGGGAGGGAGGAGGAGGAAAGCATTTGTGGGGTCCAGGCTGTACTTTTCTAACAGGTCAGGAGAAACTTTAACAAGATTAACTGCCGCTCAGAGCCTCTGCTCCATGGAGCAAATTGAGTCTATTGTTTTCTTTCTTTTTCTTACAGAATGGAGGGATATGGGGGCACAGTTGGGGATGACAGGCAGGGGTCTGGCTCCTGCCTGGTGTGGTACAAAAGCAAGGGGATGTGTCAGACCCTCTCACCCCACATGAAAGGGGGCCCACATGGTTTCGCAGGAAAATGCTGGGGGCAGTGGCTGGGTGGCCGGTCTGTGTGGGGTAAGAGGTAATGGTGTTTTTCAGACTTGTTATCACAGCCATCTAGGGGGCAAGGACTAGAAGTTGGGATATCAGGGTTAAATCCTAGTTCCTGCTACCACTGAAGAGCTGTATATCCCATACAGCTGTCTGTGTCTCTCCCTGTTGACCCAAAAGGACTCATCAATTAGCCTTAGGATTGACTGGTGGATGGATTGATTGATTCATTGGCGGGCTCTCTTGACAATCCTGCACACAGGCACTTTCCAACTTGACTCTGACTAGATAAGCCAGTCTGTACGTGTATATTCTCCTTCTTGTTCAGATATTTAAAAAAGCGGGGGGGACATGTTTTCTGCGCTTGGAAATACACGCTGTTCTTTCTCTCTCCTGCTCTGAGCTCCAATCTGGAGTCTGAACCAGAGTGGCAAGAGCATCCCAGACTGGCCAATCTGAAAGCAAACCTGCCTCACCAGGGGCAGCAAAGACCTGTCTCTGGACAGACCCCGTGAACAGCGCTGTAAAACTAGACCTTTACTACGAAGCCCGACTGAATCCTGCAGCCGAATGGAATGATGTAAGGCAAGCCTGGCCTGACAGCCAGGCAGCAGCTGGGCCTGAAATAGCAGTGTGGTCCCTGCTGAGCAGTGACGGGGGCTCTGGAGATAGGTGACCTGGGTTTCCGGCAAAATTGGTGACACTCAGCCAGAGCAAGACAGCAGAGAGAGAGAGAAAGAGGGGGAGGGGTGGAGAGGTCAGACAGCCAACTGGGCACCTGAGGTCGCAGTCAGTGGATGCCATGCACCTTGGCACTCACCCCAGTCCTTGGCCTCTCCCAGCCTGAACTGACACAGAGGAGAAAGCTGAGGGGGAAAAAAAAGTACTTCTGTAAGGAACCTCTGTTTGTTTGCTTTTGAATTCAAGGAGAAAGAAACAGGTTCTTTTTTCTTGCAGCACTCTGTACAGCGTGGATACTGCAGAATAGGTTTTTGCTGGCTCTGAGCCAGGTGTTTACACACCACCAAATCTGGCTGGGGTTCAACTAGGGGAGGGGAAAAAAAATCCACTAGAATCCTCAGGAGAAAAGCTCTGGGCTTTCTGGTACTACAGGACAGCCCTGCCTTCCCTCTCCCCACAACTCTACCCCTCCACACCCCCTCCCCATACCCCCCCCAGCTCTGTTTTGGAGAGGAATGTTATTTCCACACATAAAATGGACCAGGCATTTTATACAAGCAATAATAACCAAACATTCCCTCCTTCCCATCCAATTAAAGTATTTTACTGCAACAACCTTTGTGTGAGAATGAGTTTGTCTAAAGAGAATGATGTGTAGAGAGACCTTCCGTCTGAGTTAAATACTTATCAAGTAGTCTCCCATGCCATCTCCGATGACAGGTCATGTGGCTCTCCACTACCCTTCCCTGAGTACCTGCAGCTCCCCTTCAGAAGGAGGAGCCCTTCTGAATCATTGCTCCTCCGACAGGTAAAGACTAGGTAAGACCGGAATTTACTCATTAAACACACACGCAGGCGCGCGCCCGAGCACGCTCGCGCGCGCGCACACACACACACACACACACACACACACACACACACACTTTCAATCAGCAGACTGTGCGTTTTCATGTTTGGAAAGAGCATCAGCCTTGAATTATCACCACGACTATCATTATTATTTTGAATAACACCTCTGCTTCTGTCTACCCTCTTCTGGCTGACAAGGACTCCATGTGAATGAACTCCGTTTCCCTCGTTTCCCTCTCCTTTCCCCCGGAGAGGAAAAAAAATAAGGAAAAATAACAAGCGATGACGTCAGTTTTGTGTGTGTATGCTGTGTGCGTGTGCGAGTGTGCGCGCGCGAGAGGGAGATGGAGAGGGAAAAATACACATTCTCACCCCTCTCTCTCTTTCCTCCCCCCCCCAACACACACTTTGGTAGAAGGGAAGAGGGGGCTTTGGCCACCATCGACTTGGGTACAGAAGCAGAGTTTGGGTCCCCCTGAAGCGGCAGTTCATGTCAACAAGAGAGTCAGCCCAGGGTTAGACAAAGTCCAAGCCCAGGAAAGACAGGACCCCGCACACAGTCTCGGGAGAACAGCTCTCGCATCTTTCCCTTCTAAGACAGCGTGCCCGGGGGTGGGAATCGCCAAACGGCTCCGCGCGCGCTGGGCTTCCTGGCTGCGGGCGAAGGGGAACCCTGGCTCTCACTCCCAGACATCCCCAGACCAGGGGCAGGAAGGGAATCTCCCGGACAAGAAGAGGCAAAACTTTCCTTCTCTCCTCTGGCGCCTCCATTCAGCACCCCCTTCCCTCCAGTTTTATTAAAAGCATTTGCACAGATTCATTTAGAAGGAGGTGCCGGGGGAGAGAAGGAGTGCGGGTGGATGTCGAAGCATTTCTAAGATTTTCACCTTTGGCAGGGTCCCGTTTCACTAGGAGATGGCAACCGCGTAGGGAAGAGAGAGACAGAGCGACGGACAGACCGCGACAGAGAATAGAGAGAGAGGATGAGGAGGGTGAGGAAGAACTCAAATACATTCTGCTCTCATTAAAAAAAATCTACATGTATATATACAGGCCCTAAGTGAGAAAAGCACCCAGTGTCCTAGAGGAGACTAGGGGAAGGGTAGCGGGGTGTGAGTCGGGTAGGTCTCGCCCCAATTCTGAAGAACAGGCATCAGCGGGTATGGGGGTGGCAGCTTGCGCGCGCGCCAGTGTGCGCTTGTGTGTGTGTGTGCGCGCGCGCGAGCGTGTGTGTGCAGGGGTGCGTGTGTGCACGCGTGTGTGTCTCGGGAAAGGGGGGAGGGGGTCCCAGAGGCAGACTTCAAGCAGAAAACAACTTTAAGGCACTTCGGGGACTTCTAACTCTTAGCATTCCCAACCAGCTCGTCCCCGCGGGCTTTCCGAGTAACGGGGAGGTGACTCGCATCAAAAAGTGAAGGCAAATGCACGCTCCCGCACCCCACCTTTCGCGGGCAATCCAGCGGGGGTGGTCCTCCCCTTCCTTCCTCCACCTCCTCCGACCCGCTCCCTTCCCCAAAGCGAAGCCGAATGGGTCTGGCCGCCCCGAGGGCGACGTTTCTATGCCCGGAACACGGTGGTGGGGACACCAACTTCCTCCCCCCACCCCGACCCTCCCCGTCGCCTTGGCCGAGCGCTACGTCCCGCGCGCGCGCGCGCCCATTCGACAGATGGGGTAAACTGAGTCCCGGGGCTCCAAGCTCCAGCCGGCGCGTACCCCGGGAGTGGCTCCCTCCGGCGGACAGAGTCGCCGGGCCTCCCCTTCCCGAGCCCCCCACGCGCACCGCGCTCCGGAAAAGGTGGGGTGGGAGGTGGGTGGGTGCGGATGAGCGGACCCGGGTGTGTGTTTGGGGAGGTGGGGGGTGCGTCGCCTACCTGCGATGACGGCCGGGGAGCGCTGTCCGCCCTCCGCGCGCAGCCACACTTGCAGCGTGAAGGCGTCCCGGGGCAGCTCCAGCTCGGCCCGGAGGCGCAGCTGCTCGCCTCGCCCGCTGAAATAGAGAGCCCGGCTCGGCGGGCTCGGCTCCGCGGCGGCGGCGGCGGCGGTGGCGCCCCTCGCTTCGCGCTGCTGCCGCCGCCGCCGGGGGACGCGCGCGGCTTCCCAGGCACCGCCCGGCGACGACGACAACGACGACGACGGCGGAGGCGGCGGCGAGGCGCGGCGACCGCGGGCCGCCCGGGTGGCGCAGGTGGCCGGGCTAGTGGCGGCGGCGGCGGCGGTGGTGGCGCGCGGGGGGCGAGCGGCCCGCGGGTCTCTCCGGGCCCGGCGGGAGCGCTCGGCCAGCCCGCAGCCCAGCGCGGCGCTCAGCAGCCCCAGACGCAGCACCCAACTCCAGAGCCGCATGTCCGACGGTCCCCCCCCGCCCCCCCTGCGCCCCGACACCGCCGCCCACAGCTGCCAGCTTTGGGAGCCCCGGGCGCCTCGACTTTTCTCCGCTTCTTCACCCCCCTTCTTGGGCGAGCACCCCCCCCCTCCTCCTTCTCCTTTTCCACTGGTTCTTTATTTTCTTCTTCTTCTTCTTTTTCTTCTTCTCTCCCTTCCCCTTCTCTTTCTCGCTTTCCTCCTCAAGGTGTGTGCTCCACTCCCCCCACCTTTGACAAAAAAAAATACCGTCCAACTCCTCCGGGTTGACAATTTATCTTCTCCCCGCTCCTTTATCTGCCTTATCTCCCCCCCCCCCACCCCCTTGCACACACCTCTCTAACAAACAGCTGGTTGCCTTCCTCCTTGGGTTATTTCATTAAAAAAAAAATTATAGGATTGCTTGCTCTTAAAAAAAAAGCGCCTCTAAGACACCGATCCGCTCATTCCCTCCACCCCCCCCAAAGATGCTCTAATTTATTTATTTTTTTTGAGTCCCTTTATAACACAAGCCACAGCCCTCTTCTCTGCCCCCCCTTCCCTCCCCAAGCCCGTGTCCCCCCCCTTCCCTTCCCCTCCCCTCGACACAAAATGAAAGGAAAGAGGGGGGGGGAATCCCTCAGAAGAAGGGTAAACAAGCGTATGCTAATCTGCTCCCGAGCGCTCCACCTTCGCAATTGAATGAGTCCCTGTTAAAACGGCGGGGATCGTGACTAATCAATCAGTTGGAGGCCGAGCTACCCAGCCTTCCTCCACTTTCTCGTTTGCCTCCTCTCCTTCGCTCCGGCTTCTCCACCCCCTCTATTTTTTTTTTTTTTTTTGAGAAGACAATCTTAAAGTAACAATTTAATGAAATTCTGTACACACCCCCTTACGGTCCTCCCAGCTCGACTCATTCCTGCTCAAAAAAAAAAAAAAAAAAACAACCCAACAAAACATAAAACAAAAAACACACACATTCCTGGTTTTGTTTTGTTTTGTTCCTTCTTCACGGCACCCCCTCCCACTTCTCCTCTCCTGTATTTATTTGTTTGTTTGTTTTCTCTCGTGGAATTAAAAAAAAACCCTCTCTCTTCTCTCAAGATCCTCTTTACACTTTGCTGGCCAACCTACATCCTCTCCTATAGTACACAGAGAAAGTCTTGAAACTTGATTCTCAATTCTCTCTCTCTCTCTCTCTCTCTCTCTCTCTCTCTCTCTCTCTCTCTCTCTCCCCCTCCCTCGCTCATTTTCTTCACTCACCCCTTGTCTCTTTCTCTCTCCTCTCTATTCCTCTCCCTATTCTTGCCACGTTTCTTTCTATTCTGTCTGATACCCCCTGTCCTTTTTTCCCATTAGTCTTTTCCCTCTCCAAATTTTCTTTAAAGTTAGGCGTTGTTGAAGGGTCTCTTCTCCACCTTGAGCTCCGGGGCTGCCAGCTTCAGCCTTCAGCTAAACCAAAGGTGCTTTACAAAGTCCTTATGGAGTCCTTAGAATATAGTCCAGGCAGGAAAACAAAACAAAACAACAAACCATTTTTACCAGCTCATCTGTATTTTAGAAGCTGCCTGGACCCAGCCAAACAGACTCTGAAAAATATTGTTGTTAGAAATCAATTTGTAATTGTATATAAAGGAGAGGAAGAACCTAAGTTGAAGAACCTAAGTTCAACCTACTTAGGTCCTCTGATATGGTCAGTTACAGGGAAGGGCTGGATCATTAACTGTTTTGTAGCTCTGGTTCTAAACTGGGACATATATGTAATATATCCTCCCTCCCTCCCCCTTTGTGGAACTCAAAAGCTCCCCCTTATGGCAAAAGAGTTCTCCTTTTTTTGTTTTTTCCCTCCAAATGTTAAGTGAGTTAGCACTGGTAGATTACAAGTTATTAATGACTAGTCTACGCTAATAACATGGTGGTAAAAATAAGCCATGTAAAGTTTGCCTAGTGTGGAGAGCATGCTCAGAGCCCCAAAGTGTGGTGGATGCCACTAATTTGTAACTTTCTTTCCCCTAGTCTTCCTGTCATCAGGGCTGTTTTCAGCTCCTTCCTCAGAGCTGGGGAGCTTCCCTTTGTGGGAGAGAAAGAAATCCAGTGGAGAATATGTGCTGGTGAAAGTATGAAGTTTGGTAAGATGAGCAAATGACTCAGACATCCCCTCTATAAAAGCTGGAATGTGGTCTGCAGGGGCTGCGGCAGCATTCTGCTGCACAGGGGCTATCCCAGATTCAGATCTTCCTGGCTTGAGGGAAGACGTGTCATTTTAAGTCTTGGGCTAAGAATGTTGGAACTCCATGTTTTTTTCCTGTTCAAAAATGAAAATCAAGTTACATTCTGAATGTGTTCTCAGAGCTGTCAGCAAGTGAACATGGTTTTATGTATGCAATGCCATGGTTAAAGAGTTGGCCTGGGCAAACCTTGCACTTTCTGCAACTCTAAGTCACTCCTGTAAGTCAATCGCATGAAAAGAGAGATGCTGAGCTAGTCCAGTTGTCATCCCAAATTCACTGGACTACGGATTCATTTCACGTGTGCCAGTTAGGCAACTGGAAACCATATCTTCCAGGTTTTTTCAAGTCACTGTGTATAATCACTTTGAATGGGGAGACTTTGGAGAATTCAATACTCCAATCTTGTGACAGCATGAGGCTTTTTACTTCTAGTCTCTTCCCTCTCCAACACATACCATACCCTGCCATTGGGTGTCACTTTACCTCTGTAGTCATCCCCTCCTTTACTTTTCAAATTGTAATATCGACTTCATAAACTTATTTTCAGGATCAGGGGCTTGATGCTGGTAGCTTATACTTGTAATCCTGGTTACTCATGAGGCTGAGGTATGGGATCATAGTTCAAAGCCACTGAGGGCAGCAAAATCTGAGATTCTTATCTCCAATTAATGAGTAAAAAGCTGGAAGTGTGGCTTTTTTTTTTCTTCTACTCAAGAGTGCTGGTCTTGAGGTGGGAAAAGGCCAAAGTGAGAACATAAGGCTCAGAGTTCAAGCCCACTAAAAAATATGCTCTGAGATATAATACTTTGTGAACTGTAGAAGTGGTACATACATATCTTGTGCTCTGTTATCACAGATACATTGATCTTTAATGGGAAACAAAAATGAGGAGGCCAAGTCATTTCTCTCCTGTGACAGGCAGGAAAAGGGAGCAGCAGAGTAGTGCATGTGTTACAGGTTACTGAGCTCCTCTGCCTCAGTCTCTACATTTATTGGGAGCATTTGTCAAACTTTCCTTTATCTGTTCATTGAACGTCCAACTTCTATTTTGTCCAACCTGGCTTGGAAGCCACTCTTATTCTTTATGCATGTTTGTGTGCATTTGCTTGATTTTTGTTGGACATTTAAATGAATGCTGACACATTGACTCATAACTCACATCAGTCAGGACCTTTCAGTTACTTATATATACTATAGTATTTTATGATAGACTTTTTTGCTACCATCCCTTTTTATGCTCCAACACTTAATCTTTGGTGGATTTGTTTACTCTATTTCTTTTCTTCCCTTCCCTCCCTCCCTCCCTCCCTCCCTCCCTCCCTCCCTCCCTTCCTTCCTTCCTTCCTTCCTTCCTTCCTTCCTTCCTTCCTCTCTTTCTCTTTTGTAGTAGAAGTGAAAATCACTTAAGAGTAGGTGACTGCAGGTCTAATTCTCACCTGGTAAGATCTTCAGTTTGTACATTATTGTTTGGTTAAAATGAAAAGACAACAGTTAAAAATTCCAAATCTGAAACATAGTAGGGACTCCCAATTATTGGAGTACTACAACAGTGCACATCTAATCATCCATATCTGCTCAATTTCCACTTACTCATTCCTACTTCTGAGGGACTCCTTTAAGTTTGGGAGAATTTTCTTTTTGTGCCAAAACTTTCTTTATTCTGTTTTTTCATACTTAGGATACACTCCTTCAACCATCACCTTCTTTTGTAATAACTAAAAGCAATGTATAACCAGGGAGGTTCTGCTTGAAGTTGGAGAGTAGCATCGAAGTAGAGCCTTGAAGGCTGGGAAGGGTTTGAACGGGTAGCAGGGGCTCCAAGTAAAAGTTTCAGAGTCACCATGACCTGGGTTCCTATGACCTTTAGCAAGTTGCTTAATTTTTCTAAGTCTCTGTGACCAGACTGTGGATTCTCATGAGAATTAAATTAGTAGGTGCTCAGTTAAAAAAAAAAAGGGGTACTTCCTCTCCTTTTCTATGGATTTGAATTGTCTGAGTTGTGTTTGTTTTGTTTGTTTGTTGGGTCAGCTTTTCTTCAGAGCCAGAGCTCTATCTCCTTTGTTACTCTAAGACTGATAAATTATTCTCCTGTCAGAATTCCTCAAGCAAGCTCTGTCTGCCTTGTGGAGACTGGAGCAAAGGAAGATAGGATCTTTCATTGTTCTTGCTATCATGTTTATGTCTTTTCTCCAAGGTGAGAACACTTCAAGGACCAGGATCTTTACACAGTCGTTCAATCCCTGCTCAGAGAACCTTCTCTAACCACATCTGTCCTCTCCCAGCCTGAAGGGCTCCCTCCTATGGGCTTTCATAGAACTTTCTCCGAATTTCTTCCAGAACATCTCCAAGGCAATTTTCCCCATTTAATCACCATGTTTACCTGGTCCCTTTTCTGGTGACATTTATATGTACTTCTCAAAATGCCTAGCTCAGCTCTTTGCATATAGTTCCTGGTCCACAGCCAATGTTGAATTTAAATATCTATCAATTTATGTATATATAGATATTATATAGCTTTTCTTGCAATGCCAGTCATGATGCTATGAATTATTAGGCTCTTAACAAATCACTGAGTCCTTCATTTTCTCAGTCTCAGCTTTGCCAGTTGATGTACCTGTGGAAATCTTGACAGACAGGTTGAAGCTCATTGGCTGCTTGAATAGAAGCCACTAAAAAGAAGAAGATTTTGGAGCTACTATAATAGTAGCTTACATTTATTGGATGTACACTAAGTTTCAAACAATATGGAACACTCTCTTCTAGTCTCAGAAACAGATGAGGTTTAGTAGTCCATTTATTTAATAGGAGAAAAAAAACCTGAATCAGATTAAATAAATAGTAGATTATCTGCTCAACAGAACTGATATTATGTGCTAGGAAAAAGCCCCCTATTTTTTTGTAGATTTCATTTTACATTTTCTTTTCTTCTTTTGTAGATTTCAGTGGGTTATCTGGGATATCAAATAAGAGGATGGAGATCAGATGACAAATATACAAGTCAGCAAGCATTGGATTAGCATTAGCTTTTATTCTTCCTCCTCAGGTATTGCTTAATTATGGCAATGTGGCAGATGTACTAGTGTTCACAGTTGTGATAATCATGTGATCAGTAAAGATGAGTCTCCCTTTATAGACACTCTGACACGTCACTATGCGTTACAGAATTGGAATCAATGAGATTTAGTGATTCCATTGCTTATCTCAGGTGCAGGCTGTGGAGGTAAGGAAATGGGATGAGGGTCCACTTTGTCCGAAGGTGGAGTTGGCTAACTCTTGGTATTTTTAACCTTTTGTGTTTGGTTCTAGACTCAATGGCACCTTCTCTTCCTCTTCCAGCAGGGTTGCAACTATGAAAATAACAAAGAAACTTGTAGATTCTAATCCTAGTCCTTTGGATTTATGCCAAAGAGCCCCATTGTGTAATCTCTTTAGGCTTTAGAATTTCAGTTGAAGGTTAAGATTGCTGATTGATACTACATGTTTTCCTCTTTATTTTGTAGGGGAGAAATGTATCATTACTTTGGACTTTATTATTATATATTCTTTGCTCTCTTAGAAATACTAATAATGAACAATAACTTATCACAGATACCATCCAAATTGGATACAGAACTTAATGCTGTTTATCTTCAGAACTATCATCTGTAGTTTTTTTCAAGTGAAAAATAAATGAAGTTAAAAAATGACGTGATTACACAAAAAGAAAAGAAATAAGTTGGTTGGCGTCTATGACACGTTTGAACCCAGAATCTATCTAACTCCAAAGTTTACATTTTTAACTACTTGTTTATTCTGACTCTAATTTACCTTCAATGTTTCCATTGTTTTAAATTGAGATTAGGAACACATCTCCCAAATCAGTTGGAAGAGGAAGCTTTATGTGAAGTTCTAAGTTAGCTATGCTGGGCATTTTCTTTATTTGGTACATTTTTCTTTGTTTTGTTGACAGGCACACAAAACATTCTGTAAACCCTTCCAGGGATGCCTGGACAAACGTATTCTGAGGCTTATATGAGAGGAGGTCTAGATTCACACAATGCACAATGCTTTCAAGTCCATTTTCTCTCCCTCATTCCCCGCCCCAAAATTGCAGGATCATTGTCCAGTTGGCCACTTTTTATACCACCTGAGATTGAAAGCATGCAATTCATTGTTGTTGCGTAGAGAAATCTTCCCGTGGGAAACCCATCCAAGCAATGTTTTCTTATGAACTCCATCTGTACCAATTCAAAATATCATGACTTCTCAGCCTTTTCTGCAGGCCATACACGAACTACACTCACATCTTATGACTCAGTTAGTTGGGTTTTGCTCTGATTGTTTGAAAAGATGAGTGATGTCCAATTCAGAAGAAGGAAACAAGTCTTATGCCTATGAGACATATGTCCAGATGCTTTGATTTCAATCCAGTGTAATTGGCATTGTCTCCATGTCATTGTTCTTGATTAAACAATAAAATAAACCATTTCTAGAGGGCTGCATCATTTCCTTGTTCTCCTGTACTGTTAGATGTATGCACCTATCTGCCTGTTTACAAAAGACTTGAAAATAAGAACGGGAGTCTTGTGCCTTTGGTGACAAGAATCCCTGTGGAGTTTATCTTTATGCCCGCTAAGAGCTCAGTAAACATTTGGTGACCTCCATGGGACTCCCAGAAACCTTAGCTATCAGTGACTTACAGAAAAATGCTATGCTTATTTCAGCTCACCTTCATCTGAACCTTTCAAATTCTTACAACCAGAAAAAACAAAAAAACAAAACAACTATTGGCTCTTAAAGGAAGCCTTCTTCTTACCTCTGATTAATAAGATCTGACATGCTCTCCTCTGTAATTCTCTTTCCTAAGGTATCTAGCAGTCCTGCATAAAGCCTTTAGCTACTGCTTATCTTGTCATGTAGACATTATCTTTGCTGGATGGCATTTAGGAAGGAAGTTAATATGTGTCACACCAGCCTGTTGTTATATATGTTTTACACACACACACACACACACACACACACACACACACACACACACATACACACACACACACATAATCTCGTTTTTATAACCTACTACATCTAGCACTCCCCTTGCAAGTAAAGTCTTAGAAAAGGACTTTTACAAAGTCATACATTCAGATGTTTCCAAAGTAAGAATTCCCTGGGCTTCTGATTAAAAAATCACTATACTTTCCAACAAAATGGTGTCTGTATTATGGCAAATGGTAATAATTCATGTATTAACTTAACAATTATTTATGAATTTTTATTTTGTGTCAGTCTGGCTGAGCTGTCTTGTATGATTTGCTACTTTTTTGTGATTATTATTGCTACTAATATTGATAAATAATTTTACATAGCAAGTATTTATACATTCTAATTTTTAACCTTTATGACAACCCTAAGAAACAGGTATCTTTAAAATGGACTATCCTCATATTACCAAAGTGAAAAATAGTCTTAGAACCTGTATGAATTTGCTAAAACCAAAACCCTTGGGTGACCTGTTCTAAATCCCAAGTTATTTTTTTTATTTCTTTGGTTTAAGGAAATGCCAAGTTCTTAAGCTGTAGCATAAACTGCTGCAGAGTGAGCTCCTTCCAGTTAGTTTGAGATTTACTATTCAGTGCTCCGGTCCTTATATTCATTTACATGGAAAACCAATAGTAGCCAGCTCTGCACAGAAGGTCAACAAAATGATATTGAAATGAATGTTGTTAGAGAATCGCATTCAATTCTGGCAGAATATACACTGTAAACTTAGACTATATGTAAAAAGCAGTGCATTAAAAAATTTTTTTTTATTTTTGTTTTTTGGTACAGGGTGTTGTTAGTACTGGGGATTGAACCCACAACATATTAAACATATTCTTTGACTGACCTATACCATCAACTCCCTAAAAGCACTCCTCAAAACAGCCTTGTAAAACAGTCCCTACATAAATAATGACTGTCAACAAATAGCCTTAAACAATGGCTCTTCAATAGAGAGGGCACTTTCTCCTCAAAAGAAAGGTATATTTAAACTTACTGTTCAGTATCATGTTTCTACTTGAATCTAGCTCCTTTAGTATCCATTAAGTACTGGAATAGTTAAGGGGCTCTTGTAGGAGTGAAGAGCTCTTACAGGTGCTATTTTTTTTTTTTTCAGTCGTGGGCTTGAACTCTGGTCCTGAGCGCTATTCCTGAGCTCTTCGGCTCAGGGTGAGTGCTGTACCACACCACTTCCAGTTTTCTGGTTGTTAATTGAGATAAGGGTTCCAAGGACTTCCCTGCCTGGGCTGGTTTTGAACCGCAATCTTCAGATCTCAACCTCCTGAGTAGCTAGGATTACAGGTATGAGCTACTGGTGCTTAGCAGGTTCTACTCTTATTCCAGGAATAAGAACATTTATAAATTTGTTTGTTTACTTATTAATTATTTTAACGTATATCCCAATACACTCATATTTTAGTGAAAAATGAAATTTTAGAGACATATTCTTATTTCTGCCATTTAATTCCTGTTGCCTTTTCCTTTAAGAATGTGTCAAAACTGTGGAGGTAGAAAACTATCTAGCCCCTGGTCTAATAGCTAACAGTCATGTCCTGTTGGCAGCTGGTCTTGAGGATTAGTCTGTTCTGCAGGTCAATGTCCTTTCTGATTGGCTGATATCTTTGCCTACCAGTCATTCAATGATAGGACATGAATTTATGTTTATGCACAATTTCCCATCTTAGTTTAAAGATCTCATTACTACTTGTTAAGAACTCGGATGCTTTTCTCCTAATACTTCAGAAAAACTGGGGTTTTCCAGAGTCTCATCATCTCTAATACTAAGGGGTGGCTCCTTATTATTCTTTTACACAGTTCCAATGAGCACTAGTGCTTACTATCAAATGTATTCTCATAGAAGCGGTTTTCTGGAAAAACAGGCTTCTACCACCTAGATTGTGATATTCACCATTCAGAGGAGAAAGAACAAGCACTGTCACCTCAGAAAGATAATGAGGAAGCTACTGAGTGACTATCACCAATCTGGTGGATGTTGTCTTCATGTAGGGCCAAATAATAAACACTTATGGCTATGGAGACATGATAAGAGCAATACTTATGCTGTGCCCATTCTGGTTGGCTTTGAATCTTGGCTACAGTACCAAGTGCAAACTTAAGTTGCTTAGTTCACCCATTGGAAAATTGAGGCCTATTGCTCAGAGTTCCTGTGAGGATTTAATGAGTCAATATGCACTCAGTAATTGGGACTTATTTGTAAATATTAGTAAGTGTTCACTTGGTGTGAGTCATCTTTATTTTAATAGTATTTCCACTAAGTTCTTTCCCCCCATTCCTTAGCAGCATCCTTTAATAAAAATGAATGAAGCATTCTTGTACTAGTTTAAGAAATATTTATCAATTATTCAATGGGACAAGGTATTGGGCTAAGTTTCAAGGATTCAAGTGTGACTCAGTCTTAATAATGGCAACAATAACAACAATACTATAATAATAATAAATTACAAGTTAAAGATCAATGTTGGATATAGTGTTAACCTTCATCTCCCCAGCAAAATCGTGATGGAATGGGTTCCTGCTTCACATGAAGAAAGGAACTCAAGGAAGGGAGACAACTTATCTACCTCATTTAAATACGCTGGCACCTCTGTTCAAACTCAGATAGTTTAGGTCCTAAATCCAGCTCTTTATCATTTTGCCACACATTTCCTTGAAGAAAAAAAATACAATAAGCAGCAATAACCATGACTACCATAGACCACATATAATAAGATTTTGAGTTTTACCCGGGTACTTATGGGGAGCGAGATAGAGAGTCCATAGCAGAGAGAGTTGAACGTTTCTTTTTTTTTTCTTTTTGGGTAGGGGATAAAGGTTGTTGGTCTTTGTTTTCACAATGGAAGTACAGTTATCTATCAGTATTTATGAAGGTTTAAAGCAAGGAACCTCCTCCTGAAACACAAATGCATATCCCCAAGTCTGATTTAGACGATCACAGTTTTTGCATATAACTTACGCACATTCTCCTACGTATCTTTAGGTCATCCTAGATGGCTTGTAATAACTGATAGGATTAAATGCTGTATGCATAGCTCTGACAGTATATTGGATAAGGAATCATGACAGGAAATACTGACATGTGTTCAACAGAAACATCGCCACTGTAGGCAGGGCTTACCACATAGCACATGAACCGTAGGTACAGAACCCATGGAGAAAGAGTCACAATTGTATCTTAATACATTCCTTTTTTTAATAGAAAATTTCTAAGATGAATTAGCCACAAGTGTATTTTCCATGGCCAGTCTACTTTAGAACTTTCTAAAAGCTTCCACTTTTGTTGTCTCACTTGAAAATCTTTACTGGCACTACTAATTTTAGGGTTCTTTTTTGTTTTTTTGAGACAGGGAGTTATTTTTTAGGGAGACGGGGGTCTCCCTATCCAGCCAAGGTTGGCATCAAATTCATCATCCTTCTGCCTTAGCTTTCTGAGTTCTGGGAAAAGCATGTGTACCCTCCCATCCAGCCTACTAGCTCCTCTTCAAAGATGAGACTCTTCGAAGATCAGAGGTTTTCCATGACTGATCTAGATGAGGCAGGAGTGACATGGATTTTCTTTATGTGTACCTGTTTCATGCTTGTAGTTCACTTTAGCTGGTTAATTGAGGCTTTCCATTGCTGATAGATAGTGACAAGGATGGTGATGATGACAGTAATGATGTCATACTAAAATTTCTGTGATGCTTGCTAATCAATGAATGCACTTTCTTTTCAACCACCAGTTTGTCTCAGCACTTGTTTGAAACAAGCATGTTTTTAAGCCATACTTTTCCAGTAGGGAGAATGATTCACTGTAGGTTATATGAGGATTTCAGACAAAGTCATTTGCTCACAGAGTTTCTTTTTTCCAACTGCTCTTGTCAAGTTAATACCTCTTTTGTCTGTCAGCAGCCCTATATCACCTCAACCTCAAGGCTAAATTCTAAGGACAACTTCCTTGGACATCTAAGCATGGATCCTGTCACTATCTTCCTGCCAACCACTTGATCATCTGTCATTTTCTCCTGTTGGAAAGTGCAATAGCAATATCCTCTTGCCTTTGCACAATATGGTTACAGAAATGATATGATCTAATGCCATCAAAGTGCTTACACAATGGTTTATTCCTAAAGAAACAACCTGTGTCTTTACAGACTTATGTAAATGTCTCCTCTAGCCAAGTAGGATAAGACAGCCTGGAAAAGGGATTTCATGTCTTAGAAACCAGCTTTTAGGCACAACAAGTGTAGGTTTAAGTCCTGGCTCTGTTATTGATCAGATATGAGCCTCTGGGCAAATTATCTCAGCTTTTTCTCAGTCTGCATTTCCTCTTTTGTAAATAGGCTTAAAATTACTGACTTTACAGGGTTATTGTGAGGCATAAATGAGAGAGTGTGGTGAAGCCTCTGGCACAGGGCCTAACACAGAGGACGTACTTGGAGTGTAGTGTCTGTGGTAGGTATCTATGTCTCTCCTACAAGTGCCACTCCGTAGCCAGTATTCACAACCCCGTGAATGATAGAGAGTTGTACAAACTCAAAAGGATCAACTCCAACCACAGGTAGTTGTTTCAAATGTCTCCATACTGTCTAAATGGACTCATTCATCCTGTCGAAATTTCATGAGGGAAGAAGAGTTTTTCATTGGTCCTTCCCTTCCCTTCCCCTTCTCTGCCTTCCCCATTCCACTTCCCCTTCACCTATCTCTTTCCCCTTCCCTTTCCCTCTCCTCCTCTCTCTTTCCTCTCCCTCCTTCTGTCTTCCTCTTCTCTCTCCTCCCAACTCCTTCCTTCCCCTATTCTCTCCCTCTCTCCCTTCCCTCTTTATTTTAAAATTTGAGATTCCCTACAGACTAAGGAAATGTAAACAATGAAAATCAACATGTGACTCTACGTCATTTTTCAATTTCTAGCTATTATTTTCTCTGTGACACAGCACATCTCTATGCCATGCCAGCCAAACAGCAATGGAGCTGAGACATACCCTTAATGAGTGGACTTGGTTTCTGTACTTATCTGTCAATTAATAGAACTGATAGACACCCTGCCCAGGTATTGACATTGGATCTGACACTCTATACTCGCCTATTAATTCAGGTCTGGCCTTTTTTTCTCGTTATCAATGAGGGTAAATAATAATTTGATCATGACAATGGATTCTTTGTAATAAGTATTGACATTCAAATCTGAGGAGAAAGTGGTGCTGTGGCTCAAGAGGTAGAGTGCTTGCTTTGAGCTGAAGAGTGCAGGGACAGTGTCCAGACCCAGAGTTCAAGCCCCATGACCAACCAACCAACCAACCAACCAACCAACAAACAAACAAGCAAATCTGAGGAATGATGTGTTTCTTATTTGAGACCTCAGATGAGAAAGTCAGCTACTGCAAAACTACTAGATTCAGAGATCTTCTTTTCCTCCCTTCTTTCTCCCTCTTCTTCTTACATAACATGCTAAGATAGATACAAATCATCAGCTCTGGAATAATGAGAAGTGGGCCCCTTGAGACATAGATCTAAGTATTCCCCTTCCTACCTACATCTCAGGTCTCATGAAAACCAAAATTAACCTCATGTTTACCAGGAGCTTGTTTTATGCCAGATAGGATGTTTAAACTTTACAACTATACCTTGAAATCACCCAACTAGAACTAGTCAGATAAGAACTCAACCTTGAGTACTTGGGTCTCTTTAATTACTGAGAAACAACACATAGAGATTTGGAAGGTCTGACTGTAATATAAAGTTTGTTAGAAATTAATCCTATGCCCTGGTTGCTATTACTGATCAATACTATCAAGGCAAGTGTTGATATCACTCACAATGGCAAATGGTCCACTGTTGTAGACTTGATTTGATACTTTGTACAGGTGTGCAATGAGGATTTTCTGCAGTATGCTTACCATGGCTGGCATTACTTCTAGGAACATCATTAACACTTATGAATACATTAGTGAACATCAAACCTTGTTAAGGTGGACCATAGGATCTTATAACTCAGAGTGCTGGGTTTCTGATCTCAAGTGCTATAGAATATTTGATATTCTAACATAATTTCCTTACAATAGATTATTCTAGTGTTACTGTTGAGAGAGATACAGCTGAGCTAATAAAGCCCATGAACATATGTCGTTAGTCAGAACTACATAGATGTTGATCTTGTCTAATAATGCCTTAAACCCATTTTAGAGATGGGGAAAGGGAAGAAGCAAGAGGGATATCAACCAACCCTATGCTTTGATCCCTGAGCACAAGATCCCAATTCTCCTAAGTCTTATTCAAGTAGCCAATCTGCTATATCACTAGTTTAGACAGCACTTCGTGAATTAAAAATTCTTGGTGGATTATGATAATGAAGTACTTTTCTTTTTCTGTGGTATAGGGGTTGGAACTCATTCCTCATGCTTCCTATTCAAGGACTCTACTATTTAAGCTTTATTTCTAGCAATTGTTTTGGTTAGTTTTTTAATTAATTATTTTAGTTTATTTTATTGACAAGGTGATGTACAGAGGGTTACTGTTAAGTTTGAAAGGTAAGGTAGTGAGTACATTTCTTGTCAAACTTGTTACTCCCTCCCTCATCTTTGTCCCACTTCGCCTCCCCCCAAACCCCTCAGTTGTACAGTTCATTTCCAACATTTTGTATTGTGAGTAGTTATTTCAAAATAACCAGTGTAGCTGGGATTACAGAATATGCTACTTGTTAAGAAGACAGTTTACTTGCTTTACTTTTTCCTAGACTGACCACGAAACATAATCCTATCATTCTCTGCCTCTTCAAGTAGTTAGGATTTTAGGTATTCACCCACCATGCCCAACCCTGAGGCACATTTAATATATAGTGATTTATTGGAATATTGAGTCTAGTTATCAGTGAATGCCTATAATGACATAATTAGGGGAATGATGATACAACTCTTGCAAGTGAATTTCACCTGTTGTATGTGGTTATAAATTCAAGGATATGATCTAATCCACAACAGAGATGTACATCCATTGTAGAAGCAAGATATCCACAAATATTAAAGCAGTATGGAGGTTCCTCAAAAAATAAACACAAAACTATTTTATGATCTGGTAATTCCATTCCTGGGTATTTATACAACAGTTTACAAACCAGGATCCAGTAAAGACACCAGCACAACCATGTTCATTGCAGCACTATTCACCATAGGCAAGGTATGGAGTCACCCAGAAACCCCCTCAATGGAGAATGGATCAAGAAAAATGTGATATATATATATCTATATATATATCTCACATATATATATATATATCGAGAGAGAGATACACACATACATGTATATATATACACACACACATATACACACACACACACACACATATATATCTATACCCACATACACAATGGAAGTTTACTTATCCATTAGAGAGAATGATATTGTATCATTTCAAAAGAAGTGGAAGGAACTGGAGAACATTGAGTGAAGGAAATCAGGTCCATAGAGACAAAGGAGACAAAGGTCGCTTGCTTTCTTTTGTGTGTTGAAGCTAAAATTACTTTATAAACATATAAGTAAACATGTTCAGTGGTATGTAAGTGTATACAAATGTATTAAGTGAAATTTGGTAGGTTCAAAGGAGAACACAAATAGTCTAATTCCTTAGAAAGGCAAAGTCAAAGTTCAACAAAATAAAGACCAGGAATGGTGGGACAAATGGTGAAGAAATGTGGCAGTGATATTCACTAGACACTATGTGAACATGAACTGTATGACTTGAGAGGGGCAGGGATGGGAGGGGAAAACTGGGAGAAAGTGAAGGGTGACAAGGTTCAGAAAAAATGTACACATGACCTAACTTAAGTAACTATAACCCCTCTGTGTATCATCTTTACAATAACAATAAAAAGATCTTTTTTCTAAATAAAAAAAATAAACACCAGGAAATGAGTATTTGAAAAGGGTGCAGTGGGGTCAAGTGGAGAGGGGTACACAAATGGAGAAGAGAAGAGAGACGGTGGAACACAGTCAAGAATTAATGTATATCCTTCAAAATTAAGAAAAGTGAAGAAAGGGGTGGGTTGTGTGTTATGGGTAAGAATGTTGAAAGGGGTAACATTGATCAGGATGCATCAGATTTGTAAACTGACAAGTCATTTGTACAACTACTTAAAGATAATTTAAAAAAAAAAGAAAGAGAAAACCTTATTGTCACTATTATGCTTTGTACTTGAGAAATGACTGCACCTCTAATCATACTTTCCCAATGAATTGTCACATTCCCCGGAAAGTGATACAATTACATTGCAACTCCCACCCCACACAGGTAAATTCTTGAGGTGATGATATAATTTTTATTGTGACTTTTTAAATTTCTTTCTGGATTAATAAACTCCAAACAACACCTTCATTGCCTGGGGGGAAAAATAGAACCACTCCAGATGGTCACCCATCAAAGGCTGGGTACACATCTGAGATTTCTTTCTATGTGGTGACAAGGGTCCTGGTAGGATCCAGAGAAGAATGGAAGGGCTGGGTACTGCCTATGCTCCTATCTGAGCCTTGATGGGGAAGTTGGAGACTCATTAAGAACCTGAAGCTTATCCTTGGCCTGTGCTTTATCTCATGGAAACAATGGAGGATCTGTATTGAAGAAATGTTTTGTTCATCATATGCTGCCTGAGAGTTAAGTTTTCTGTGTCCCTAGATGGCACAGAGAAATGAAAAAAATTTCGCCTCTCTTGATTATTCTTCAGATCTCCATTATGATACGAATTATATAGTCTAATTAGCAGGCTCTTGGGTCTGGAGCTTGTAGACTACCTGAAGAAAGAGGATAAATCTTGCAATATACTTCAATTTCTCTATGGTTCAATGTTCAGTGTTCAAAGCCCATAGTGGTGTTAGTGTAGAAGAGTCTAAAGGTATATATTTGCTGATTCTCCCCCTTCCCCCCAAAAAAAGGTATCAGATGGCACTTTGGATAGTTCTAGTTTCTTAATTTAGCAAATACTGCATGTGACAACTGGAATGCTTTTACAAAGATTTTACAATCAAGAGGGGAAGAGTCTTGTCGTAGAATGAGTACAATAGAGTTTCAGCATTGTTCTGATAGGGTGCTTGGAGCCTTGTGTGTCCTCAAGGGGTAAAGGTCAGCCAAATGGGGAGAGAAATGGTGTTTACTGGCAGAGGAAACAGCACGTATACAGGCTCAAAAGTTAAGAAGTGTAATTGCTTTGACTGATCCTAGTACGCTGTATGCATTCATCAAATGTGTACGGTAATCTTTGACTCAATCTTGAGGCCAGGAGAAGATAGCAAATGGCTTTATATAAAAGTACTGGCATTATGACAGTTTCATTTTTAAGGGGTCAGTCTGGTTACTATTTGAAGAAGAGACTACTGGGTACCGAAGGTAGGAGAAATCATTATAGATCAACACATGAGGAGGTAAGGCCTGCACAAAGAAATACCTGAGGATGGTTGGTGATGGCAGGGAGGACGATGGGACAGAAGGAAGGTGGCATAATCGTAGAGAAAATCTGGGCCATTAGACAAAAGGTCCCTAGAGAATGTAGGACATGTCCTCGGGTTTGCCAGTGCTCTAAGATGGCATATTTTAAATCGTGAAATTAAGAAAAGGGCAGATGTCAGAAGGTCCATCTCAATCCCAGAGTAAGGGCAGATTTTTTTTCTTTTCCTCCAGGGTGGGGAAGAAGGCTGCTGCCTGCCTTCTCAACCCGTCTCGAACAAGAATCAAATTCATCTGGATTACTTAAAACTTAAATAAGAAATCCTCTATATTTACATGACTCTTCCTGGAACAAGAAACTTTTCTCCCAACACCTCTTCTTCAGAAAGCTACCTGGCTTCCTTAAATACTTCCAAAACTTAGAAGCTCCAGAACGGAAAAGTCTCGTATGAATTTGGGAAAGTTTAATGTGGATGTGAATGCTCATCAGTCAACTTTGAGCTCACCAAATGTGGCTGTCTATACTAAATCCTTTTACATTCATGTCTACCCTGCTAGGTGGGCTAAGAGATTTTTTTTTTACAGATCACTGTTGATGATAGACTGGAGGCTGTTTTTCTGCTTCTACAATATGAATATGTGTCATTGAATACCTTTAGGACTCATACGGTCACGACTTTGTGTTGATGTGGTAATTCCCACTTTTGGCTAATCTCCTGGAAGGCAAATATTCTATTAGGCAACTGTTTATCCCATGCCCATTGCTCACACAATGACACAGAATTCAGAAATATTTATTAGATATCAGACAGTACTAACTTCTAATTTGATCCTTTTAGTTACAGAGGATGTGATCTAAAATACCCTTCCTTGAACTTTCTACTTATGGTTTCATCCTCTTATGTCATAAAACAGAAACTTTCATTGTTCACCTGAAAAGTCTTCAACTGAGGCATGTTCATCTGACCTTTATGGCTCACAGCTTTTACATATGGCTTCCACTTCCCTCTCCCAGTCATAAACTTTTCTCTCCTTGCTCTGCTTTCCGAAATGCTGTTAATTAATAGTGGGTGCAACAAATAGATCCCACACCACAACCAGCTGTTCCCTGATTAAAAAAGCCTTTACCATATATATAAGCCCTTGATGGTTTCAAGAGACCAGGAGAAAATTGTCACGGTACTGGGGATTTGGCGCCCCACCTTCTGGCAGTGCCTAAGTAGTGCCAACTCATGTAGATGAAAAGAAAACCGACATGAGTCAGCTTCCAAGATGTTGTACCGTCAGGTCACCAAAGAGCTTAGGGATTGCAGGCTGAGATGCCAGGGTCTGTGTGGTCAAAGTGTACTCAAGTGTAATAAAGCAAGATGAATTTCAAAACCAGAATATGAGGATGGAAGGAGAGAATGGGGAAGGGGAGGAAGGTCTAATAGAAAAGCATTGGGAGGCTGTCAGGAGATCAGGGTAGGGGACAGTACGTAATTATCAGAAACTGTGATATGAAAGACCTCATGTGACTCAGATTGCCATTTGTAGAAGGATGGACACTGTGCCAAATGTTTATTAAGCATCAGCTTTGTGGTGGGGAAAGTGACATGCCAGGAGTAAGAAGGGAGAAAAATGATGAGAGTATGTATAAAGTAGCTCTGGGTTTAATGGAGACCTCCAAGAGTTCCAACAGGGAAGTATAGGTCCCAGAAGGACCTCAGCCCAAAGTGACTTTATCTGAGTTGGGGGGTGGGGGTGGTGAAAGGGAGAGAGGAGAGGATCCATCCCAAATGTCTTCCTGAAAGAAGAGGAATCTATTCTGGGTCTTGAAGAATGAGTTATGTTTTGCCAGACTGTGTTGAGAAGCCCATTTCCATCAAGGAAAGTTCAGCAGATAAAGAACACTAGGACCAGATGCTGGAAGAACCATGGGCCATGTTAACATAATTAAGCAATCAGTTTAGTGGTAGTCAATTGACTAACAGCCTTTGCTAGGTAAGGAGGAGAACGAGTTAGGAGGAGCAGGACAGTAGGCAAGGAGCTCCATGAAGCCACGATTGTTAAAATGTGAAATAAAGATGGCAGAGTCTGGGACACATTCAAGGTGTGGTTAATTACCAGTATTTTCTACTATCAGGTCCCTCCTCATTTTCTTTGTGCCAACTTTCTTACTACCCCTCATCCTTTGTGTGTCACAGCATCCAAACAACGCTAGAGGAGATGCTCAGGAAATGGTGGTTGACCGGGTGAACAGTCTAGTTCTGATCTTTCAGATTGAAAGCTATCATGTGTTCTTGGTTCATAGGGATGATTCTCCTCAAAACAATTTGGAACCCGTTGACCCACAGTCATGAGTCCCTTGAGCAACATTTCAGAACCTTCTTACCTCAGCCCAATGATGACCTCAGGTGTCAACCATAGCTGATGGTCACAAGGCACAGCTTTCCTTAACCTTTAAGCTGAACTTATGAGCTCAGGGAGCTCTAACCTTCAGCCATACATTTTCATGAAAATTGCTAAACTGCTGATCTTTGCTGAGAGCTCCCAGTCACGTTCTCTCCTTGCCTTTTCTTTGCACTGAACTCTGGTATGGGCTGCTTCTGTCTCCCAGACCACCTGGTCCCAGCTTTCTCTAGTGTGTGTGTGTGTGTGTGTGTGTGTGTGTGTGTGTGTGTGTGTGTGTGTGTGTGTGTGTGTGCGCGCGCGCGTGCACGCACGCGTTTCCCTCAATCTACCATCTTTCCTCTGAGACATCTTGACATTGTTGAGGAAAGGCTGGTAGATTTTCCACTTCTTATGTACTCACCAACTGATGTCCATTCACCTGATCTGTTTTTGGTACTTAATTTTTTTCTTCCCACCGCCCATCTTCGCTGTAGGTGTATGTCTAATCAGACATTCTGTTTTAAGTATCTCTCCATGGAACCATCAACCATCTATGTGATCCCAGCATTGGAGGTGACTTTAAAGATCACTGAAGCCTTCCTCACTAATAGTTCTATTTGTGGGTGTATTAAATATGAAGTTCTGAGCATTGTTCTAAGTGACATTGTGACTTTTTACTTAACTGTGTATTAGTTGTACAAGGGAGGGGGCTCTATGGTGTCATTTTCACAAGATGTATATAATGTGCCCTGATCAACAACATGACCTCTCTCACTTATCCCCTATCCAAAACAAATTTTAACAAGTTTCCTTGTTCTATTTTCATAGACGTAAACGAATGAACCATACTTATTTGCTCTCTGCATTTACTCCCCTCCCACTAGTACCCACTTCCCTCAACACACCCTGCCCTATTTCCCTGACATCTCTTTTTTCTTTGTGTTTGTTGATTGTGGGGCTTGAACTTAGGGTCTGGGTGTTGTTCCTGCACACTTTTGCTTAAGGCTAGTGCTCGACCCTGTTGAGGTACAGCACCAACTTCCAGTTTTCTGGTGGTTAATTAGAGATGAGGACTTTTCAGCCCGGGCTCACTTTGAACTGAAATCCTTAGATCTCCACCTCCTGAGTAGCTGGGATTACAGGTATGTGCCACTGGCGCCAGCTCTTTTATTTTTTCTTTTCATTTTTGTAGTGTATGTTAATAACACCAAGGAGCTCCACCACGGTGTTTCAGATGTGAATATACCCTACCTTGCTCAAAACAGCCATCTCTGTCGATTGTTCCCTCCCCACACTGACACCCTCCTTTCATTGAGACTCCTTATGTGGACATAATATGTAAGTTGTAATGTAAGTTCAAAGTCATTCACCCTCTATCTTTCTTGCCCCTCCTTTCTTCCCTCATCCTGCTAACAGTCTTATAGTTAGAATCATGTTCTATATGTATACATTAATGTGTGCAGGTGTACATACATATACATATACATATGTACATGTCTATGAATATGGATGTTTTTTATCTAGCTACCACATATGAGTGAAAACATATGATATTTGTTTTTTTTTGAGCTTAGGTTTTCTTGTTCAACATGATGTTCTCTGATTTTATGAGGGAATGACATGATTTCCTTTAAGACTGTGCAATATTCCATGGTAAATATCCACAGTATCTTTTATGTAGTCATCTGCTGTTGGACATCTTTGTGGATTTCACCACTGGGCTACTGTTAACAGCACTGCAATAAACATGGGGGATATGGGTATCGTTCTTGTTTGATTTATACACCTCTGGATATGTGGCCCATGATAATATGGTAGATTCTGTAATTTTATAGTTTAATCCTTGCACACGTTTGCAGGATTCCTATTTTAGGAAGTATGCAGGGGAGATGAATAATTTTCACAAGAGCACACAGAAGGCAAGGAAGAGATCCAGGTTACATATTATCTCCAGAACTGATGTCCTAAAGACATGTCTTTACCTGGCACTGCTGCAAATGCCATTTTGACATTGAGGTCCTTTAAAACCCTTCCTAAGAATTGGGATTTCAGTTTATTCTATATGCTTGATTGCCTCAGGATTAAAAATAAATGGAGAAGTGCTGCTTCCTCTACACAGAGCATGGATCAACCACATGAATCTGTGAATCCTCAGGCACAGTCGCAGTACATTGATGGCTGAAGGGCCAACTAAGGCAGGTATCTACTACCAATTTCGCTTTCTCATCTTTAAAATTAGGTAATAACATCAGGGTCTATTGAAAACTTTACTGTATCAAATAGTGATAGCTTTGAAATTAAGCACATAAATAAATGCCTGATCCATTAATTTGTTGAAAAGCATCTGTGCTGTTTCCATAACTTGATTATGGCAAATACTGCAGCAATGAATATGGGTGTGCAAGTGTCTTGACTATATTCTGATGTGTAATCATTTGGATAAATGCCCTAGAGTGGTATTGCTGGATCATAGGGAAGTTCTATTTTTTGTTTGTTGAGGAATCTCCAAACTGCCTTCCATAGTGGTTGTACCAGTTGATGTTCCCACCAAGAGTATATTAGGGTTCTTTTCCCCCATCAGCATCTGTTGTTGAATGTATGCTTGAGGATGGCCATTCTTACTGAGTTGAGATGGCATCTCATGTTGTCTTGATTTTCATTTTGTTTATGGCCAAAGATGTTGAGCATTTTTTCATGTGTTTTGCCTGATTATATAACTACTTAAGGATAATAATAACTTAAAAAAACTAAAATGTATGATTGATATGTCTTTATTAAAATGACATTCACTAAAATGCCCTCCGCTGGGATGCTTAGAGGACAACTTTTCTCTTCCCCCTAGGACACACATTCAGGGAGGGTTGTGCTTTCTGTCACCTGTAAGTCAATATCTTTCTCTGGACTTCCCTTCCTCAGGCTTTTGAGGTTTTTCTGTGTTTGTTGTGTTTTGCTTTTTGGTGCCTAGGCTGTGTTAGATTCCCCACATCAGTGCTTGTACAGATCTTTCCAATTCTAGTTCTTATCACATTGTTTGGTTAACTGACAATATTTTTCTTTCTCTTTAGAGGGAGATATTATTATGATTTAAGGTCTTCAGTGCACTAAAAATGTTGATGTATTGGGGGCTTGGTTCTCAGTAATGGAAAATTAGGTCTGTTGCAAGAGACAGGTTATTGGGGGTGTACTTCTGATGGTCATTGAAACTTTGGCCTCTTCCTCCTCTTATTTTGCTTCTTGGCCAACATCAAGTGAACTTTCCTCAGCCAAGTGTTTCTGTCATAATGGGCTGTCTTGTCACAGGGCCCAAAGCAACTAAGCCAAAGACCATGGCCTTAAAACCTTGAAATTATTAGTCAAAATAAAGGATTCCTCCTTTAAGATTACTCTTTCAGGTTTTTGTCCAATGATCCAAAGCTTGCTATCACAGAGGCCCATAGGGCAAAGCTGTTTCTTGCTTTATTCTTCATGGAAGCTTCAGCATCAATAAATTATATTTGTTCTTCAAAAACTGTTTTGAAATTTTCAGAAACTCTTGTTACTTTGTAGCACTTGGGCTCTTGTCCCTCTTTTTGTCTTTTCCTCACTCAAGTCCATTTTAATCTCTCTCTTTCCAAATGAGAATAATGGAAATCTTGAGGTAGAAACAGTGTGGATCAACTTCACATATAAGTTCTCACTCCAGGTTTACTGAAATTTACTGGTACTGCTTAGTATGACTTTACACAACACTTTTCTGTGTCCTGGATTTTGGCAAAATGAGAGTATGGGCAATGTCAGAAGTCACAAACTGGTAGCCTGTGAGTTTGTTGAAACACTATGGTAGGCTTACATAATACCTCTAAAACACTTGTATCTGGTAACAACAGAATTGCCAGTCAATCAAAATATGGATGCATTAAAGGATTCCTGTAATCATAGAGGGCATTGGCCTTGGGACCTGAGTTTCAACTTTGCCTGGAGACAAAGCCTGGCTTCTCCTGTTTGCACTTAGACAGGCATGTCTCATTCAGCTTCCCTTCTTTCCTTCAAGGCCTTGGTGTACATTAAGCTCACCACCCCTGGACCAAATTATCTCAAAGGTCTTCTCTACACTTAAATCATTGGAGGCCAGTCCCTGGTTCTATGACATAATGGGAAACAAATGTTACCTCCTGATACATTTTTTTCCACAATAAATAAGCACTTTAAAACATAGATTTAAGACACCGCTTAACAAAAATCCTCAAGGATTTTTATTTGTGGTCCAACTGCTAAGGTCCTGATTATTTTCCCTCTGCACTAAACCCCTTCTTTCCCATGAAAGTAATTACAAATAGTAGACAGAATAAAAGATGAAATAGAAGCATGTTCAGGTAGAGCTGCAGAAATTGAAAGCACTACTACCAAAAGCATTATGTGGTATTACCTAGCCTTATAGCCAGGCTGAGGTGTGGTCAGAAACTTGCAAGACAAAGGATGGACTTCAAAGAATAAGTCATTGGGAAGGCCCCAAATCAATTCATATAGCAGAAAGTAAAGTCTCAAATGAGATCTAAGATGGAAAGTCAGCATGGTTCCTAGATCAGAGGAAGCAGTTAATGAGATGTGGATGTACATGGAGGGAAATGGGCAGGGGCACTTTTTACAGGAGAGATTCATGGATGCAGGGGAAGGATGAGTTAATGTAGTTATATATGTCATATATATATGTACATATATAGTCAAAGTATTGAACTGTATCTTGATATAATCATAGAGGGATTGCCATTTGGTGTTATATAGAGCGTATCATACACGATATTTTGCCAAGTGTATATTTTGAAAAGGCTGCAATATTACAATCAAGATTCTTATGGCTCAGAGAAGCAAAGAGTTCTGAAGGGTCTTGGACTAAGAGTTGAACTCAGGCCGTTGAGACTGTAATCCAGTGTTTTCTTGATTGTGCTTGGGCTGATCTGTGGAAATTTTGATATTCTAATACAACTCCCTTATTTATTTACAATAGACATATTCCCTTATAATAGTCTGAAAATTTCTTGAATCTGTTGTGATGTTTCCTTTGTAATTATCCCCAATTTTATTTATTTGAATGCTTTCTCTTAGTCAAGTTTGCTAGGGGACTGTCAATTTTATTATTTTTTTCATGAACTAACTTGAATCTCTTGATTATATAGTTTTTTTTTTTAATTCTCTAACTCATTTATTTCTGCTTTAATTTTTTTATCATTTCTTTCTATCTACTGGTTTTGGGTTTGGCTTGCTCCTGCTTTTCTAGGAACCTGAGGTGTACCATTAGAGTATTGATTTGATATTTTTCTAATTTGTTGATGTATGCACTCATAGCTATAAACATTTCTCTGAGTACTGACTGTGAGGGGTCCCAGGAGAGTCAGTATTTTTTGTCTTCATTTGCATGAAATTCTAGAAACATTTTAATTCCCCTTCTTATCTCTTCGATGACCCACTGATTATTCAACAATGTATTTTTCAATTTCCATGAGTTTGAGTATTTTTTTTATGTTTAGCTCTACTTTTATTGTGTATCCTGGCAGGTTATTTCATTTTTTTTTTGAATTTGCAGAGGTTTTCTTTGTGTCCTAGAATATGATCTAATTTGGAGAATATTATTCTATAGGCTGCAAAAAAATGTATATTGTGACACTGCTGGGTGGAATATTCTGTAGATATCTGTTAGAGCTAGCTGGTCAATGTAGCTATTTAGCTTGGGTTTCTTTGCTGTTTGCCTGGATGATCTATGGAAAGGTATTAAGGGTGTGTTGAAGTCACCAGTGATGAACATACTTGGATCTATGTGGAGCTTTAGATTGTTTAATACTTGATGAAGTTGGAGCACCTGCATTCGGTGCATGGATGTTTAGGTTTGTGATATCTTCCTGATGGAGAGTTCCCTTTATTAATATGTAATGTATTTTCTGTCTCTTCTTAATAATTATAATTTGAAATCTATTTTATTTGATTTTAGTGTTGCTACCCTGGCCTGTTTATGAAGGTATTTGCTTGAAAAACTTCACTCCGGACTTTTACCTTCAGTAGAAATTTGTTGTCCTACGGTAGACTTGTCTTTTGTAGACAGCAGCCTATTGAGACAACCAACCATTATGTGTCTTTTGATTGGAGAATTAAGCCTGTTGATACTGAATGTTGGGACTGGAAAGTATATGATAACTCCTGACATGTTACTCCCATTCTTCAGGGCTTAGGGTGCATTTTCTCTGCCCATTTTGTTTTCCTGTTGATTTCTGTATGTAGGACATCTTTTATTTTTATTTATTTATTTGTTTTTATTGTGAAAATACTGTACAGAGGGGTTACAATTACAGGAGCAAGGTAATGAGTACATTTCTTATCAAGCATTGTTGGCTCCTCCTTTGTTTTCTCTTCCCATCTCTTCCCATCACCCCCCCCCCCCCCCAACTCCCCCAGGCCAAAGTTGTAAAGTTCATTTTTCGACATAACGTTTTGTACATCTCCTTGTTGCAATGAGATGTATCCATCTGTATCCCTTAAACAATTTATTTTTTCCCTTCCCCTCCACAAATTATACCAACATCAAATACAGTGAAAACAGGGGTTATACCGTGGGGGAGGGACATACAAAGCAACAAAGAAATCATCTTATAAATATGTTAGAAGCAATAACAAGAAAGAAAAATCATTTGAGTCCTTATCTTGGGGTTCATTTTGCCTAACATCAACTTATCTGACCGTTTCTGCTTGTCTCAGACATATACTAGTTATTGCAGATAATGGAAACCATGGGACCTAAGTTTCTTTGGGCCTGGCTTACTTCACTTTATATAATTTTTTCCAAGCCTTTCCATTTCCTAACAAATGGGGCAATGTCATTTTTTCTGATGGAGGCATAGAATTCCATTGTGTATAAATCAAGAACTCTAATAACAACATATTCTGGAGGGGATGTGGGCAGAAGGGAACCCTACTGCATTGTTGGTGGGAATGTAAACTTGTTCAACCACTTTGAAAAGTAGTATGGAGGTTCTTCAAAAGACTCCACATAGAGCTCCCCTTATGACCCAGCAATCCCACTTTTGGGCATTTACCTGAATGATCACAAACAAGACCATACTAAAACTACCAGCACAACTATGTTTATTGCAGCATTATTCACCATAGCTAAGATATGGAACCAACAGATGCTCCTCAGTAGATGAATAGATCAAGAAAATGTGGTATATTTTTATTTTTTTTTGTTATTCGTAGAGCTTGAACTCTGGGCCTGGGCACTGTCCCTGAGATCTTCAGCTCAAGACTAGTGTTCTACCATTTGAGCCACAGCACCACTTCTGGTTTTCTATTGGTTTACTGGAGACAATAGTCTCATGGACTTTCTTGCCCAGACTGACTTTGAACTGCGATCCTCAGATCTCAGCCTCCTGAGTAGTTAGGATTACAGCCGTGAGCAACTGGCGCCCAGCTTATGTAGGACATCTTTAAGTATCTTCTTTATTACTGATTTGGTGGAGATAAATTGTTTTAGTTTTTGTTTGTCATGGAATGTTATTTGTCCTTCAGTTAGGAAGGAAAGCTTGGCTGAATTATTCTCAGTTGACAGTTACTTTCCTTCAATGCTTGGCAAACTTCTTGCCAGGCCCTCCTTGATTTTATTTTCAGCTGAGAAATTTAGAGTGATTGTATTTTGTTCTGTCATTTTTAGAGGTAATGAGTCTTTGTTCTATAACAGACCCAAGAATCCTTTCCCTGATCTCTACCAATCCCAAGTGATTTACAGTGTAGCAGTGGGAGGATTTTTGTGACCTGGTCTGCTAGATGTCCAAAAGACTTCTTGAATCTGAATGGGCCTTTCTCTTTGAGTGTTTGTGAAGTTCTCTGCTAGAATTCTGTTAAGTATATTTCCTATACCCTTAGTTGCCTGTTCTTCTCTTTCCTCCATACCAGCTATAACATAGGTTTTCTATTTGAATACTGAAGTTCTTGCAAGCTCATTTCTTGTTTCTTGGATTTCATCTGTAAAATGAACTCCTCTCTCTACTGTAACTACTCTGTCTTCAAGCCTGGAGACTGTCTTCTGTGTTAACTATTCTGCTGTCTTCTGTGTTAACTATTCTGCTGCGGAGCCTTTCTACTTTTTTTTTTTTTAACTTCGTTGCCTGTTGTTTGGTAATTTTCAAGTATTCTATGGGTCCTGCATGGACTTCTTTACATATCTGGTTTGTTTATCTGTGCCTTTCTTCAACTCTTGTAATTGGGTGGCTGTATTTCATTGGAATCCTGTGCCATCTCTTAGACTTCACTTAGCTTTTTGTTTGTGTTATCTTTGGTCTCTTCATGTTCATAAATTGTTGTGTAAAAGCTTTCTATTTTTTGTTAATAATATTTATCAACAGAGTTTTTGAAGTGTCTTCTAAGTCCTTATACTTCTGCTCTGTTGTCTGTGCCTCCCTCTCCCCCTCCGGCTGCCATGTGAGTGTTGCAGTTCCTTGATTTCCCATATTACTTGTGTTTCTGTGTTGTGTTCTACTCATTTGAGGACCCTTTTGGTTTCAGCTTGCAGGAGTCTGTGATTTTCCTAATAAGTTCTCCGCTGTCTCCTTGTTTACTAACCAGGTGGTGGTTTGATCCTCCATTGAGAGTTATATATCTGGGTTCTGGGTTTGTAAAGATCATTGAATAGCAGGGAACTGGTGGCTCACGCCTATAATCCTAACTACTCAGGAGGCTGAGATCTGAGGATCATGGTTCAAAGCCAGCCCGTACAGGAAAGTCCATGAGACACTTATCTCCAGTAAACCACCAGAAAACCAGAAGTGGTGCTGTAGCTCAAGTGTTAGAGGCTAACCTTGAGCTGAGGGACAGCGCCCAGGCTGTTCTAGCCCCACCACCACCACCAACAACAACAAAAAAACGATTTGTTTTTTCCCTTCCCCTCCACAAATTATACCAACATCAAATACAGTGAAAGCAGGGGTTATACCGTAGGGGAGGGACATACAAAGCAATAAAGAAATCATCTTATAAATATGCTAGAAACAATCGCATGAAAGAAAAAAAAAAACATTTGAATACTTATCTTGGGGTTCATAGGGATATACATGGACCCATTGCAACAATGAGATGTACAGTGTCGAAAAACAAACTTTACAACTTTGATAGTGTGGGGGGGGAGGATCGGGTGGAGAGGGGGGGATGGGAAGGAATGGGAAGGGGAAATAAAGGAGGAGGCAACAGTGTTTGATAAGAAATGTACTCATTATCTTGCCCATGTAATTGTAACACACACACACACACACACACACACACACACACACACACACACAGACCATTGAGTGAAGGAATGTAATTCAGTCAGTCATGGCGGGGAGCTGTCATTGAAAATAATTCTGGTTGTAAGGGAAGGATGGAGAGGAGTAGTTTTCCAGAAAGATCTATGGATGAGCGAGTCACAAGTTTATAGAGGAATTAAGAGAGAAAAGAAGAAAGAGGACGGGAATGACTGCATAGGAAGAGACAAGTGAGAAAGAGTAACTCTGAGGTCTACACTAGTGAAAACAATTAAGTTGAGAGAAAAATGCATGAAACTCCTTAAACCCTAAAACTAGACACTTCAAACAGCCTAAGACAGTTGCTTACACTTTCCTATGTAGTTACACCTTCACTTTTGAATGGAGAAAGACAACATAGAAAAGAGGAGAATATATATACATAACTATATTTAATAACCAAAATGATCAATTACATAAACTAAGAAAACGAAAATGGAGTTTTCTGGGTTCGCAGGTGAGTTGCTTTCTGTGGACCAGGCAGGGCAATGAGCTTGGTTTCTGAAGCCTATCTTAATTATGGCAATGGTACTTTAGAATCACTTGCTTTGTGAGTTCCAGGTGAACCCCTGGCTGGGGGCAGGCCTGGGGGATGGAACTGGTTTCTGCAGTCGTTCTAGGTATGTGGGAGGGGTCGGGGGGAAGAGCTGGGACCAAGTTTTCTGGGTTCCAGGATGACCCGCTGCCTGAGGGTGGGACTGAAAGATGAACTTGGCTTCTGATACCTATTTTAATGATGGCAGGGAAATGTTAATATGAGTCTCAGGTGTGCTGCCAGGCCCAGATGGGTGGAGTTGCAAATAGAAACCCATGCTCCTTTGCCCTCCTTAAATATGGCACCCCTTCTGGGGTGCTGATATCCGCCGGGGGAGAGATCCCAGGTGCTACTCACAGTTCGTTCTGGATCAGAGCTGAGCCACAGTGTCACGGTGAAGCCTCTTCATCTGGAATTGGCGGTCTCAGATGTGACTTCCCGTGACTGCATTGATTTTATTTTATCCTGCACCGCCATCCCAAGTCTGGACCTGGTTTCAGAGCTGGAGGTATGTTGCTGTCAGAACCTGGAGTTGCCTTTCTGGGAGCCTCTTTAGTTTTCTCTCCTTGTGTGGGCCTGGTACAAATTCTTTGTTGGAGCCAGTCTCTGTTTATAGTTTGCTTGGTGCCATTCTCTTTGTATCTCTCTTTGGTAAGAGAGAGCTAGGGTTGTTCCCTGTCATTACTCTGTCACCTTGTCCTATCTCTTTAATTTTTAATACTTAATGCGATGTCTATCTTACTCTCTTTAGAAGAGAGTCTACCTTTGTTTTCCCTGATTCTTCTCACGCATGGAGTCACATGCAGGAAGCTGCTATTCCATTAGTTCACCATGGGATTTATCTTCCTGTACTGTTACTTTATATTTCCCCAAATGCTACTACCCTAGTCCTTGGCAATTAGTATTTTATCATGTACTTTTATGAATTCACTGTGTTTTAGATTCTAGATACAAGTGAGACTATGTAGCACTTGTCTTTCCATTCCAGGATTACTTCACATAAATGTCCTCTACATACATCCATGTTGCTGCAAATGAGAAGTTTTTTTTTCCTTTTTAAAAAGATGAATCGTACTCTATCATGTATATTTAAAGACAATATACATTGTCTTTATGGGTTCATCCATTGATACCCGTGCAGGTTGATTCTATGTCTTGGCCATTGTAAATGATACTGTAATAAACACAGAAGTGCATATATCTCTTTAACATCCTTATTTAATCATATTATATATATGGAGTATATATGATATATAAATATGGTATATATTTGTAGCACACACAGACACACAGAAAAATGTAAGTGCTAGGTCATATATTTTAGTTCTGTGTTTTTTTAAAGGAACCTTTCTTCTGTTTCCCTTTATGACTACAATAACTTACGCTCCTCCTAGCAGTATACAAGGAGCTTCCTTTTTTTTCGGCACCCTTGCCAATATTTGCTATCTGTTGACCTTTTAATAAGTTATCCTCATGTAATTGAGATGCTATCTAATAGTGGCTTTAATTTATATTTACTTGATGCTTATTAATTTTTGGCAGTTCTGGGATTCGAATTCAGAGTTCATGCTCACTAGACAGGCATTCTATCACTGAGTCATAGCTCCAGCACTGTTTTGCACTGGTTATTCTATAGATAGCATCTTACTTCCTGTCATTGAAGCGTACTTATGCCATGATTTGCTTATTTTAGGTTTCCCATAGTTTCTGGGACAACACTTGCATCCCACTGTTGAGATGGGGTTTCATGGACTTTTTCTATCCAGGCTGGTCTAGAACTATGATTTCTCCATCTCAGCCTCCCATGTAGCTCAGGATAACAGATAGGAACTACTGCCCCCAGCTATGGGCTGAGAAGTGGTCTTATGGATTCTTGTGGACTTTTGGTTCTTTGTTCAAGGATTTTTTTTTTGCTTGGTTTAAAGCTTGTTAGTGGGCAGCCCTTGAATCATAATCCTCCCATGCTCAGACTCCTTAGTGGTTAGTAGTATAGTCGTGAGCCACTGGCAGCCACATGACTGTTAATTTTAAATACTTTTTCCCTACACTGTAGGTGTATTCTCATGTCTTCTAAAGAAAAATGTATAATTTGGTCCTTGTTCCATTTAAAAAATCTAATTACTTTTTACTATTGAGTTGTGTTGAGTTCCTTATGAGCTTTAGATATTACCTTTTTCACATATATGGCTTGAAAATATTTTTTTTCTTCCTGAAAACTCTCTCTTCTCTCTGTGGATTGTTTTCTTGGTTACGCAAACCCTTCTGATTTCATGTAATCATATTGGTCTTTGTTGTTGTTGTTGTCTATGCTTTTGCGTTTATGCCCCTACCCAGACCAATGCCATGAAGATTTTCCTCTCTATTTTCTTCCTGTAAGTTTACAGCGTTATGATTTGAGTATGAAGTGTCTGTCTTCTGACAGGGTCACAAATCAAAGGTCTTTTTTGGGTTGGAAGCAGTTTTTAGAGGTGGGGCTTGGGGAAATGATTAGATCATATGTGCTTTGACTTCATGAGTTTATTGATGCGTTGGTGGATTCACAATCTGATAGTACTATGGGAGAGAATGGGAATATTTTGAGGTAAGGATGGTTAGAAGAAGTAAGTTACTGGGGGAACGCCTGCAAAATGTATCTTACCCTTTGCACTTCTTTCTTACGCTCTCTCCATACTTGCTGACCAGAACAAGGTCCCATGCTCTTGTCAGGATTTTCTGTCCATAGCAATGGGGCAAACCAATTATAAACTGAAACCTCAAAAATTACAAGCCAACATCAATCCTCTTCTTTTTTAAATGAATTTTCATTCCAGGTATGTATTCTAGTGCTGAAAAGTCTAACTAGCATAAATAGTTTCAGATCTTTAAGTCGTTGTTTTTGAATTCATTTTCAGATATGACATCTGATTTCATTTTTCTGCATTCACATATCTTCTCCATTGTCTATCTTTGTTGAAAACAACAATTGCTATGAGCACATGGGTTTGGTTTTGGCTCCCTATGTCGCTTTGTGAATTTATATGTCATTGTCATGATGTTTTGCTTGCAGTGGCTTTTTGGGTGCATTTTAAAGTCCAACGGTCAGATGTTTTGTTGCTGTCCCTTTCCACTCAATATTGTTTTAGTTATTTAGATGTGTAGACATGTGAGTGTGTCATTTAGTATTGGTTTTTCTAACTCTGTAATATTATTGGCATTGTGATAGAATGGCATTAAATCTGTAAATCCTTTCGTGTTCCAACATTTTTACCAATATAATTCCCTCCAATCTATGAACACAGAGTGTTGCCCCATTCATTGTGTCTTCTTCAATTAAATCTCCAGTGTGGCTGCCTGTATTTCTAAATATTTCACTGAGAGGTAGTATTGTAAATGGGATTCTTTTCTTGATGTCCCTGCAGATAGCTTCCTGACAATACATTTCATATATTGATTTAGTATTCTGCAACTTTAGGTCAATTCATATATTAGTTTTAAAGGGTCATTTTTTGGTGGAGTACTTAATATTTTTTATATATGGTACCATGTAATCTGAAAACAGGGATAATTTCACTTCTTTTCTAATTTGGATGTCTTGTCTTTCTTTCTCTTGACTATTGGCTCTAGGTAGGTGCTATAGAAGTATACCGGGTGGAAGAGGCCAGAATGGGCATCATTGTCATATTCATGATCTTAGAGAAAGACTTTTAACCTTTTAACCTTAACTATGATGATGGTTGAGGATTCGGGGTGTGTGTGTGTGTGTATGACATATACATACATATGTCATATATACATACATATACATATATGTATGACATATATTGTACTGAGGTATACTCTTGCCATACCCAAATTTTGTAGAAATTTTTGTATGAAGTATCCTTAACCATTTGTCATGATTTCTCTCCCTCTGTTAAGGCAATCATATACTTGTTGCCCAATAGGAAAAAATGAAGCAGAATCCACAGTAGCAAAGGGCTTTCAGAGTCTTGGTTTGTTCATTGACAAAATGAGATCATTAGATCAAAGTCTGTGAAATGTTCCCATTGCTGTCAACTTGACCATTCTTACCAAATACACCATTCTAAACAACAAGTGAACTTTCAGAAGGTAGTTTTGAACACCTTTTGGGGCTGGCACTTTTTTTTTCCTGGAAAGAAATTGTCTAGAATATGTATCCATCAGTTTTATTACTTTTTTCCCCCTTCTATTAAAAAAGCCAGTTTCCTTACTGACTACCAGGCTCTCCCATGAGAGCTCTCCCCTGAGCATCCTTTCACTAAAGGTAAAATGACACCCGGTTCCTTCTAGGTCATAACTTACAGTACTGTTTCCATGTTGGGAATGCCTACTTGGTCCTTACTGTCCCCAAGTACTACGCAGAGTGCTTCCCAAGTCACCAGGGGAATCAATCTGCTATACCGAGAGTATGACTTTCATGTCTTATTGTAATGCTAAGTCAGTAATATCATTGGACATTTTATTTAAAACTTGAAAGTAATATGAGTCTTAGGATGTGTGTTGCTAAAAGCATGACTAAAAGCTCTCAGAGAAGAAAATAAATTATGAGATGCATAATTTGGGCACCTCTTTCTTCACAGAGTTATGACACATAGGCTCTGTCATTTGTATTATCGATGTTGTTATAACAATTATTACTTATTAATGACTTAAAATACAAATTTAGTATCTCACATTCTTACATAATTCATAATCCCATAAAAAGTGAGATTGGCTGAATCTTTAAAGAAGTGGACTTTAGTTAAGTAAAAATTCATGCCCAAACCACGTGCACTCTGGTTTTGTTCCTTACTGAATCTCCAAGGCAAGAAAACACTTTCAGGGTCATTCGTATTACTAGAAAAAGTTGGTTCCTTATGATTAGAAGTTCACATTTCCTTGCTGTCTGTCAGATTCCAAATGGTGCAAAATGGAGTTGATGATGTAGATAAGGGGCAATTTGACCTTCATATGTATTTGAATTTCACCTTATTTTGAAAGGAAATAATTGTGGTGTATATGCAAGGCAGAGAAATGAACCAATCGTTGTTTATATGTACTACTCTAAAACTAGACAATGAATTGGAGCAATACAATACAATATCAGATATAGAAAATAGAAATGTCTATTTAATGCAATGATCTGGATTGATGTACTAATTAGGGATGTAATAGCAGAGTCCATGATCTGACTCCTCAAACAGTATATTTTCAAGGTGTGGCACAATTTGAGAAACTCAGGATTAATTCATTCAGCTATTGAAAGTAGATAGAGGGCTAAAGAACATTTGAAATAGCTCTGAATTCTAAATATAGTAAGACAAAAGTACAGTGTGGAATAAAGAGTTCAAATTCCAAAGGAAGTTGGAAACAGAGTTGTTATGAGACTTTTTTTGACGTGTGTCTTATGGCTCTCCTTCCTTTACTCACGTGCTCAGAGATAGTCCTGCTCAAGCATTTCATAGCCAAGCACTGAGACCAGAGTACTTTTGAACTACTAGAAGAAAGATGCACTGTTCTTAGTGTTGATGGTTGTAATAGGTAAGTGAAGGTAAGAGAGAGGATCAGATGAATGAAGACCTGTCTGCATTTGTTTAAGAAATTAGACTTAAAGGAAAGGACTTCTCAGAAACATGTTAGCAAAAGCAGCACTGATTTTCTTTATTACCCTTAGGATGGTCTGTTGTGGCAGCAAATAGTCTCCTATTCTGTAAAAGCAATAGGTTTCTTGAAGGTCAACGCTTGTTATGGGTCCTTAGCAAAATCACAAGGCAGGATGGAGGCACAATGATTTGTCAACTCTGCCTTGCTAATTTAAATCTGTTAGAATTAAAAAAGGGTATGCACTTCAGAAAGTTATGACAGAGGCCAAAATAGGTAATAACATTTGCCCTTAGTGGTAACGGTATATTACTACATAAGGTTATCTTCTTCAACTTTACTAGTCATAATCTCCTTTGTTTATTTAAATTAATCTAGTCCTATGGTGTCTGTAATTCCTTCCCATTAATGTGAGTGTTTGTGTCTGTGTGTGTGCATGTGCATATTATACTAATGTGTATCATTTACATCTGCTTGTATCTTTTTCCTTGTAGTAAAATCCTTATTTACTCTGACGGGAATTTAACTGTGTCTGTGGATTCCTAATGAAACAATAGATTTAGTAGACCTGTAGGAAATTTTTGCATGAATTAACTTACATGCTCGAAAATTATGTTTCTTATTTTCTTTTATTGAAAGAAGCAAAGAAACGACCCAACTTGGCACCTTTTTGAATGAGGGCTGGAGGAAGGGAGGAGATTAAAGAGTAGAAGAATCAAAAAGATAGCAAGTCATCTATATCTTGATAAGAATACACAGGACACTGACCATTAACCAGAAGGCTATGGTATTTCTCAAAAGGAAATATTTAAGAATTCTGATGGCATAGGCAGAAAAAGAAGCCTTTTCTTTTTGTTTTCCTTCTTTACATTCCCTTGATCAATCAGTCATTCTTCTAAAATGTATTAAACAGCTCTTCTGTGTAAGACTTTGTTACTTATAAGAAAGAAAGCCAGATTCCCAAGATACAAAACAATTTATTTCAAAACGCCTTGAGTGCTAAAGTGGATATTCTGGATCAACAGTCATGCACACAGAACTGTACCCATTCTCAGAGGATGGGTAGCAGTACATAGACCTGTCTGTTTATTAAATATGTAGGTGAGGTGCAGGGAGTATGGCTATGTATTTAATTTCTAAGTGCAGGATCATGCCTGCCTTGTAGTGGTCATGAAATAAATACATGTTGATTAAAACAACTACATTAATTAGAAGTCTTGTGATAATGTCAAGTACTTTACATACCTCATTGTTAATCATTTCCTCAGTCTTATAAAATGAGAAAGATGGGTTAATGTCATCTTTTACAGATGAGGATCACAGACATGGAGAGGTTAGGCAATTTGCTAATGTTAAACCCAAGAAAGGCATAAAATTAAAACCCTGAATCAGGTTGGCCTGATACCAGTGGAGAATGCTTTCCAACTCTTTCACGCTACTTTCTGCAAATATATGTGAATGTAAAACCTCTAAGTAATGAAAATGGATTTCAAGTTGATGATGCTCAAACCTTTCTAATTCAAGGGAAACCAATCATCTTAATGAGTAAGAAGTTTAGATTGAAGTGTATTTTTCAAGGAGCCAACTTTTATGAATAAATATAAATGGACATGTCTTCATGTCATACCACCAGAAGGTCACCACAGCACAAATATCCAAATTTTACTATTCTAAAGGTTACTGTCTGAATGATTGTAGGAACCCAGAACAACTTAAAAAACTCATTTCAGTATCTATCTATCTATCTATCTATCTATCTATCTATCTATCTATCTATCTATCTATCTATCTATCTATCTATCTATCTATCTATCTATCTATCTATCTATCTATCTATTTTTTTGTTGGTCCTGGGCCTTCAACTCAGGGCCTGTCTTCTGTCCCTGAGCCTCTTTGTGCTCAAGGCTAGTGCTTTACCACATGAGCCATGGCACTGCTTTCAGCTTTTGAGTAGTTAATTGGACATAAGAGTCTCTCAGGCACTTTTCTACCAGAGCTGGCTTTGAACCTCCTGAGTAGCTAGGATTATAGGCATGAGCCACTGGTGGCTGGATCTTATCAGTATTTTTGATAGTGATATCTGCTCCAAAGTAATATAACTTGCTCTTCTATTCCAGTTTTGTTTGTTCGCCAGTGCCCCCTGAACAGAGTTAGTTGTAGCAACTGTCACATTGAGATGACACTGGTAGATGATGCTGGGCTGATATGCTCCTAATGAAGATTATCCATTCCAGGCTCACTCAGAATACATTTGCAGAAGTGTTTCTTAGTCATTCCTACTACATAATGAAAGTGTGTCAGCAAGGAAATTCTGCCCATGGAGTAGCCTACTTATTGAACGACTCTTCCACCAGCTCAACAGTGAGTAGAGAGCTGTTTGAATATCCCAACTCTGGAGGGTTTTCCTCTGGTACACATGGCATCAAAGCCACTCTATTCCAGGCAGAAATGGTGAGAATGCTCCACTGCTCCACTCTGCATGGCCCTTTATGAACTAGTCCTGAAGAAAATTTGCTTATATATGATTTCTTACTCCTTCTTTGATCTATAGCCATCAAAAGCAAAGCTCCTGACTCTGGTCTAAGCTGTGTGACTGATTTCTACAATGAAATCATAATAAACTTGGTGTATGAAGAGGCTTCAGTAAATGCTTGTATGAACATACCTGGAGGAGACTGCTTTAGATCGAGATGTAAAGCAGGGGCAGCTGTCCTAGCTAAGACAATTCTAGATTCACCAGTATTTAGATGATCTCTTGAGCCCTCAGAAAACCAGAACTGCCTGACCAAGACCAATCCAATTGAGCAGAATTGTCCAATCAAGGAGTGAGAAATAATGTGATTGTCTAGAGCTATTACACTGTGAGAGGGTTTATAGCTGTAACTTACTGATTTATCGTGTTGAGGTGTCTTGACAATTATTTCAAAAACAGATTGTTTGGCTTTTGCTATCAACCTTTCACTACAAAGGGCCAGAGTCCATCTGAGACAGACACATGATCCTTCCTTCTCCCTTTTCCTATATCACCGCTTTCCTCTCTAGCATTCTCTTCCTGTCTTGTTATTAAGAGAATGCCTAGGGCCTGCTACCTTTTGACTCTTAACTCTCCTCTATCTGCTTAGCTCTCATTCACCAAAGTATCCATTTATTTTCTCCTCTTTCAATAAAAGAAAATAATAAGCACAATCCTTACATTCACGGAAGTGAATTCGTGCCCAAATGTGCTCAGCATTCATCTCACATAGCACTGTCTCTCCCCAGTCCTCTTCTCTCAACACCAAGTGCACACATAATTTATCTTCCCTTGGCTAAACCCCAACAGGAGCTGCACTATCCCCACCCCCACCTCCCCCTGCTATGCCCCGACCTCCCACCAATTGTTGCTTCTCTTTACCCCAACCCCTCACTTGTCAGAATATATGGAAATTAATTGATCTGGGGGAAGGTGTAATAAATCAAAGATTTCCAAGGAAATCAACAAAGGCTTAAAAGAACATTGAGGAAGAACTGTTATCAAGGAAGATGGGGATGGGAAAGGCATATAAAACAAAGAGATTTTAAAAATTAAATTTAGGGTTCATGTTCTGGAAATCTGGCTTTTGTGTTTCTTGGGGCACAGTCCATGCCTGAAAAAGATATTTTAGATGAAACTATTAGCATATATTCTGGGGATATTACAGTTGCCCCTACCTCTTCTCTGAACCCTGAACTTCCTTCTCAAATCTTGTTGATTCAATTAATTTTCTGATTGAGTTTAGTGAAATCTCCATCTTTGCTGTAATTTTCCTATTTATTATAGGAGAGTGAAGATTTGCTAACAGTTAATGGAGAAGATGGGGACCATCCTTTCTGGGTACCAAAGGCACTGGAGTTTAAATGGCTATGATTGTTCTTGCCTGATGGTATGGGAGCAATGAGAATCCTCCTCAGTGGATCCACAGATTGCCTTGAAAGAACAAAAAGGCACAAATCTTTTCCAGACTGAAAAATAAAAATTGGTGGGAGAGAAGTTTTAGTTCAGTAGGAGGAAAACAGAATAATTTCTAGGAGTCTGAAATGTCCTGGAACGGAACAGACTGCCTTAGAAGGCAGAGGGTTTCTTAACTGGATAAATGCATGTGTTAAGATGCTGTTGAGAGAAATTATAAATTATATGAATGCTTGGCAATCTATAATTTACACACTTTTAGGCCTATGCAAACTTTTTGTTTATATTTTGCCAAAGAATAATGGATTTCCCAGCATGTATATAGCAAATATAGTCATATGTTTTGGGTATATACGATTGTTTTGTTATCTTCAGTAATATAAAAATAAGAAATATAGGGTCATGATATGATGATATTGTACTGATAGAGTCCTAATTGATGTAAATGTAATTGTTCATGACAATGTTTAACAAAGCTACTTGCTTTGGAGACTGGACAGATTTAACTTAGTATAGATGATCAGAGGAATTGTGACCAGACTTCTATACTTGCAATGAACATGGCCATCCAGCTAACACACATGAAATGCCTTACTACTTGGTATATTACTAATGTATTTATCTTTTTGAATCAGTTAAACATTGATGTGCAATTGGAACTTTTATTTTATTTTTTAATAAGCTTTTCATTGTGAAATGCTGTACAGAAGAGTTACAATTACATGAGCAAGGTAATGAGTACATTCCTTATCAAACATTGGTGCCTCCCTTCCCTCCCATCTCCACAACAAACACCGCTCCCCACTGCTGCCTAAATTGTAAAGTTTGTTTTTCAACATAGGGTCTTGTACATCTCATTGTTGCAATGGCCCAACCTGTATCCCTATTTAAACAATTTGTTTTTTCCCTTCCCCTCCCCAAATTAAACCATCATCAAATACAATGAAAACAGTATGCTGTGGGGGAGGGACACACAAAACAACAAAAAAATCATATAGTACCTTATAAATATGTTAGAAACAATAGCAAAGAAGAAAAAAAAACACTTGCATCCTTATCTTGGGGTTCATTTCCCTTAATATCATCTTATCTGACATTTTCTGCTTATCTCAGACATATACTAGTTATTGCAAATAAGGGAACCCAGGGGACCTATGTTTCTTTGGGCCTGGCTTACTTCAGTTAATATAATTTTTTCCAACTCTTTCCATTTCCTAACAAATGGGGCAATGTCATTCTTTCTGATGGAGGCATAGAATTCCATTGTGTATATATAACACCTTTTCTTGATCCATTCATCTACTGAGGGGCATCTGGGTTGGTTCCGTATCTTAGCTATGGTAAATAATGCTGCAATAAACATAGTTGTGCTGGTAGCTTTAGTATGGTCTTGTTTGTGATCATTCAGGTAAATGCCCAAAAGTGAGATTGCTGGGTCATAGGGGAGCTCTATGTGGAGTCTTTTGAAGAACCTCCATACTGCTTTCCAAAGTGGTTGAACAATTTTACACTCCCACCAACAACGCAGTAGGGTTCCCTTCTGTCCACATCCCCTCCAGCATCTGTTGTTATTAGAGTTCTTGATTATGGCAATTCTAACTGGGGTGAGGTGGTATCTCAATGTTGTTTTGATTTGCATTTCTTTTATGGCTAGAGAGGTTGAGCATTTCTTCATGTGTCTATTGGCCATCCTTCTTTCCTCTTCAGAGAAGTTTCTCTGTAAGTCTTTAGCCCATTTATTTATCGGGCAGTTGTTTCTTTGAGAATTTGTTCTTGGGGATTTAATTTTTTGAGTTCCAGGTGTATTTTAGATATGAGACCCTTGTCTGTTGTATGGCTAGTGAAGACCTTCTTCCAATCCGTGGGCTTTCTATTGATCTTGTTCGCTATGTCATTTACCATGCAGAAGCTCTGCAACTTCATGCAATCCCATTTGTCCAACCTTTCTTTGATTTGTTGTGTTTCCGGGTCTCTATTCAGAAAATTTCGGCCTGAGCCAAGGAGACCTAGGGTTTCTCCTATTCCATCCTGTAATGTTTTCAGAGTGTCTGCTTTGAGTTCAAGGTCTTTGATCCATTTGGAGTTGATTCTGGTGCAGGGTGATATATAAGGATCTAGCTTTAGTTTTCTACATGTAGTTAACCAATTTTGCCAGCACCATTTACTGAAGAGGCTGTCTTTCTTCCATTCTATTTTTTATGGAGCTTTTATTTTAGTGAGGAACTGTGGGAATCATTGTTGGACAAGCACTTGAAAATATATAGACTCTCACCTCACACTCATTAGGATGGCCTATACAATAACACAGATATTAACAAGTAGTTCTCCAAACAACAAAAGTAAGATTACCATGTTATTAGCAATTCTACTTCTAGGCATATACTCCAAAAGAATTGAAAGGGAGTCAGTGAGAACATTGTACACCCATGTTAATTGCGGCATTTGTCACAATAGCCAACAGGTAGAATCAGCCTAGATGTCCAGCAGTTGAGGACAGGCTAAAAATGTGTGGCATTTACACAGAATGGAATATTACTAATCCTTAAAAAGGAAATGTTCATATATAGTACCACATATATATCTCTTGAAGACATAACGCCAAGTGAAATAGGGTAGTAACAGAAAGACAAACACTATATGATTTCACTGATATGCTATAACTAGAATGGTCACATTCATAGAGTCATAAAGGAGTCCAGTGATTGCCAAGGTCTGAGGATAGCAAGATGGCCAGTTAGTGTTTAAGGGGTATGAATTCGATTCTGTAAGATACAAATAGTCTGTCTGGTAGTTATACAAGCTGGAGAATATACAAAAGATCATTGAGCTATGCATTTAAGATAGTTACAGAAAGTATGAATTTGATTAGCTTACAGTGTAAATATGTTGGATGAATAAATCTCCCTGTTAATAATAATAATAAAAATAATTATAGGAATGTCAATTTTACCATAATTACAGATAATGTATAAAAACTTAACTTATGAAAAGAAGCACATTTGTATTTGGACTCTTAAAGGTAAACTAAAATGGCAATAAGCCAGGAGTTGTATATTTCTATACACTATCTATCATATATATATATTTTCCATTACTATCTATCCATCCATCTGTATATTTCCGTGCATTCCATTTTTATGTAGTATCCATTGCCTGTTTTATGTTTGAGCCTATAAACACTTAGTACTTGGAAAATAAAATAGAATTTCATATAGATTACAAGAATTAAAAGATACTACAAAATTAAGAGAAATGAAGGAAGGAGTGGGTTGGGAGGAATGGATGAAATATTGAAAGGGGTGAGGTGACATTGATCAAGATGTACTATATTCATAAACTCCTTTGTTGAATGGCAATCCTTTGTAAAACTACTTACAGATAATAAAAGTGTTAGTAAAAGATGGCCTACGGGAGGAGCAATAAAACTGGTTATTTACCAGTCAGTCAATACCAGGAAGATGAAACTGTTTTGTCAGTGGTGGGGAGGGGATGGAAGAGAGGACACACAAATAGAGAAATGGTAGGCAGATGCAATCAGAATGCTCAATATATTTACAGAACCAGTTAAGCTGAGGGGATGAGTGGAGGTGGGACAGACGAGATAAAAACAATGAAAAAGGTAACATTGACAAAGGTGCAGTGGACTGATGGACTGACAAGTTGAGTCGAAAGCCCTTTGTATAACTACTTAAAGATAATAAAAGTGAATAAATAAAAAAATTTAAAAATTAAAAATCTAGTAAAATAAAACAAAAACAGTCATCAGTGGAGGAGTACTTCCCAATGGCTAATTCTCTCACACCATTTGTGGTCTGCTTCAGATACAAGCCAAGTGGATTATGATAATCAAAGAAAGTCCACACAGAAATGACTGGGAGGGCAGCACTGTTGACAACTGAAAATCAAGCCAATATCTGTAGAAATGGGGAGAGTGAAGGGCTAACTGAAGAGGCACAGGATGAAGAGATTGGTTTCCACTGTGTAAAGCAAGAGAATTTGTGAAACACCACATCAGAGAGACCAGGTACAAATTGTTGTATGGAAATCACAGTGGAAAAATCCTGGAGTTTGTATTCAGATCCAGTTTAATCATTTAGAATTTAAAATGAAAGCTGGGCACTGGTGGCTCACTCCTGTAATCCTAGCTACTTAGGATGCTGAGATCTGAGAGTCGCAGTTCAAAGCCAGTCAGGGCAGGAAGAGTCCATAGGATTCTTATAACTACAAGAAAACCAGAAGTGGAGCTATGACTCAAAGCAGTAGAGCTCAGGACAGTGCTTAGGCCCCGAGTTCAAGTCCCATAACTGACTAAATAAATAAATGAATATATAGAAGCAATCTTTGGATAATTCTTGCCTTTCTATAAGATTCAAAGCCCGCCTTGGTAAAAATCATATATACTTAGGGGGAACTCTCACTTTGGTAAACATGATTGTGGGTTCGATCTCAAGAGTGTGATGGGGGGATGGGAAGGGTAAACAAAGGAGGAGGCTACAATGCTTGATAAGAAATGTACTCATTATCTTGCCCATGTAATTGTAACCCCTCTGTACAGTATTTTCACAATAAAAAAAATAAAATTTTAAAAAAAAGAGTGTGATGGAAAGTACTTAGTGAATACCGGGTCATGCGTCCTTGGCCATGTCCTGGTATGAATGGCATAATTAGCTGGCTAAAGGTACCTGCCTGGCGCGGCTGTCTCAGACACAAAGGAGTCAGGGAGAGGGGGTGTGCAGTTGGGGTGAGGGGGTTTGGGTACTTTCATTCATAGCAGGAGGAAGTCTACAGAGATGTTTGTGTCCACTACCCAGTAGCAAGCAATTTCTTGTGTAAGACTGACAGCTAAATTCTGTGGTCCAGAACACCAACTGGTATTCCTTGAGGGTTTAAATGGCATTCAATATGTAAAGCACGTTGCACAACATCTGGCAGGGAATTGGGTGATTCCCTCCCCTCCTTGACAAAGCACAAACTTTTTTTTTAAAGTTAAAGTGTTCAAAGCAGAAGCTTTTAAATAAGATGACAGAATCTTATTATATTTGAAGTCTCTTGGCTTTTCTTCTTGTGTCCATCCTTTCTGCCCTTTCCTCTACATACACTAAAGGAATATTTCCAGGATAAACAGTAAGGTGAGCAGTGATAGACAGTTGTTCCATAACTTGATTCCATTTGGAAGCAGGAATAGAGGGATGGATGTCTAATGTTATGTGGTCATTCCTTGATCCTATCTATCATAGCAGAATTTGACCTTTCCTTCTGTTTTCTTACTAGTTACCATTAATCACTTGTCTTGGCGAAATCCTAGACCAAACCCCAGTCTAGTGAATTAAAACCCAAAGCATTATTTTGCCTCTGCTTTCCTGTATGCTTCTTTGCTAAGAATGAACTTTATGTTTGGAATACAGTAGTCTCCCCTTGTCTGAGGAGACCCTCAGTTGAAGTCCTTGGCTGTGAATAGTATCAGACACTATATATACTGTTTTCTCTGGAATACATTCTTATGAGAGAGTGCAATTTATAAATTAGGCACAATAAGAGGTTAACAATAGTAATAGATTATGGAATAGAATAATTATAGCAATTAAACTCTTAAAAGTTATATCAAGGTCTCTTTCACAGAAACATATACACATCACTTAATTTTTATCTTTTTTTTTTTTTTTGCCAATTGTGGGGCTTGAACTCAGGGCCTGGGTACTGTCCTTGAGCTCTTTTTGCTCAAGACTAGGGCTCTACCACTTTGAGGCCACAGCTCCACTTCTGCTTATTGAGTGGTTGATTGGAGATAAGAATCTCATGGGGACTTTCTAGGTAGGCTAGCTTTGAGTCTTGATCCTTAGATCTCAGCCTCCTGAGTAGCTAAAGCCACTGCCACCCAGTAAAACATCACTTATCATTATTTTTTAATCGCTGTTTTTTTTTTCTCAAGAAGGGTAAGTATTGTTTGACATGGTTCCTAATAATGGGGGAACTAGAACATATTTGTATACTTGTTAGTGCATACCATATGGGATGCACAGGTAACTGACTTTTGACTAATGGAACTGACAGTTGATCTAAGGACATTCTTTATGTATGCTGGGTACAAATCCTTTTTCAGATAAGTGATTAGCAAATATTTTCGACAACTGTATGGTCTGTTTATTCTCTTAACAATGCTTTTCCTATTAAAAAAGAAGGCATTTAAATCAAACTTGATTTTTTTTCCTTGATAGATCAGGGTTTTGGCTTCATAGGAAAATGAGTAGAATGAGAGACAATCATGTTAAGTATATAAGTCAGAAAGTAGTCTTTAAGAATTCTTCATTTAACCTTAGAGAACAATGATTTTCCCATATGGAGTCTTAAAAACATTGTAAACTTTACTTTTAAATCAATGATTCATCTTGAGTTAGTTTTGTGGAAGCTGTGAAAATCTTAAGGCACAGTTCCCAAATGTTACACAAAAACACTTGTTAAAAAGGCTATCATTGTTGAAATGGTTTGTACATTTTTTTTCTAAAATATAGATACATCTTCTAGTCTATTTCCTAGTCTTACCTTCTGTTCCACTAATATGTGTGTATTTGTCTATCCATCAGTGCTATAATTTATGAATATATATTATTAATACTTTTAAAATCAGGCAGTACAATTTGACCAACTACATTATCTTTTCCAAATTATTTTAGGTATCTTAATGCCTAAGCTTTCCATATATATATATTTTAGAATCAGCTTGCCTATACAGACTTTCCTCCTGGAACTTCATAAAATGGGCATTAAAATCAATGTGAGGAGAATTTACAGTTTCATTTTATTATATAATCTGCTCCATGAACATAGTATGTTTCTCTACTGATGTAATTTTACTTATTTTATAAATGCTTTGTATTTGATAGAGATCCTGTACATTTTTAGATTTGTATGTAAGTTTTATAACTAGGCATTTACCCTTAAAACTTGAGGTTTGGGGGAACTTTTATTTGTTCATTTATTTTTATTTATTTATTTTTTGTCAGTAATGGGGCCTGAACTCTGGGCCAGGGTGCTGTCCCTCAGCTCTTCAGTTCAAGGCTAGCACTCTACCACTTGAGCCACAGCAACACTTCTGCCTTTTTCTGCTTCTGTATGCTGAGGAATCAAATGTAAGGCCTCATGCATGCAAGGTAAGCACTCTACCACTGAGCCACCTTCCCAACCCTGGGGGAACTTTTATAAGTAGCATTTTGTTTAACTGGGATTTTTAACAGTTCATTGTTAGAATATAGGAGTATATTTTTCTTTCACATTGACTTATATATAACAACCATGAACTCACCCAGAAATGTTTTTGTAAATAGTATTTTTATAGAAAATTATTTTTCTCTTTTCTTAATAATCTCAATCAACAAAGTCTTGGACAAATGAAGATTTAATAGCACCAAATACCATCTCCACACATGTCTCTGCTAAAGTGCAAAGAAATAAGATTGGGATTCATAGGACAGAAAAAAAGACAACTTCTAGCTGGAATTGAGAGAAACATTTAAACACTACAATACTTTCTATTCAGAGCAAATGACAAAATGATGAATAAAGTTAGTGACACCTGATTACAAGTAGATTAATTAGTAAATAAAGTAATAAAGGGAAGTTTTCTAGCTCTTGCACATTCATAAGAAATCAACATTCAATATATTTGTTTTCACATTGAATCTTACCATGTGGCAAACACCAGACAGTTCTCAAGGCTTATTAATTCCAGAGGGAACATGTTGTGTGGCACTGCATGGTTATCTATCTTGTTATGATGTATTTCTTCTTATATATAATAGAAATTTTGTATACAAGCTTTAAGAAAAGCTGGTTGCTTGTTACTGAATAACTCTGAGTAAGATACTTGATCTTCCAGGGTAAGTTTCCTTATCTGGAAAATTGGAATTGTCTCAAATATTTCATCTTTATATGCACATTTCCTAGATCCTCTTACTGCAATAAGTTAGATACCATTATCTCAAGTCTAAAAGCAATGAACTCCTGGCCTACATGGCTGAATTTTCTCAAGTTCTGCCAAGGGCATACTTTGATCAAAGAGCTGTTAGATGCTAAAGACCATGCATTTTATACTATGAAAGGACAAAAAGCCCACACTAGTAGAATACAGACACAATAATGTGTAGCAAGACCACAGAGGTGAGGTGAGAGGGGCATACAAAAATAGTCCATATCTAGCTTTTGACAAATGAGATTGTCTTCTAGGAGTAGCTTATTGAATTACTGCAATTATAGAGTGAACATTATTGTTAGGACCATGAAAGGACTCCTTAGTACTTCAGATAGCATGTACTATTAATGAATAGGTATAATTGGATTTTTAATTTGTGAAATAGTTTTTCACAAATCACAAAAAATTCAGTGAGGAAATATATGTGGCCAGCAGAAATATAAAGAAGACAATCATCTCATTTTAATAATAAGGACCGATGAGACGTTTGGATTTATTGTTGAATAGCCTGTCAACTAAAGACTTCATACTCAATGCCAGGCTCTTTGATTTCAAAGACTTTCCATCTGATGCTTTATGTTGCTTCAAAAGAATACACAATATTTATCTTGATTTTGATAGTGAGTAATAACTTACCAACCAGCTTGCCAATCTTTCAAAACAACTATATCTTTGATGCCTCTGTGATATTATTATTACTACTGACAAAACCAACAAGTCATTAACATCTCTGAATATTATAACTGTCCTGCCACGGTTGGTTGTCTTGTCCACTTTCCATCCCAGGTATAGAATTAAATATTCATTTACCATTAAAATATTAATGCAACCCCACAGTTTTTGTAACAAATATTAATTTCTTATGGCTTTTGCAGGCAATGCATAAGTTACACATTTCACATCCCACAGGAAAATGTTCATCTTCTGGAACATTTGTTCTATTGGTTTTGAATACAGAAGCATGGAGAACCGGAGAGGTGAGGCAGTGGATTTGTAAATCAGGCTTCTGACAAGTCATTGTTTTCCTATCTGGTCCAATGAATATTCTAACCAGACATCTGGAAAACTATAAGATAAAGCAAGGAAGAGTACTATGATGAGAAATCTCTCTTCTTTTTGACATCAAGAATGCAGAATGGATCATTTAATTTTCCTTTATTCCTTCAACTTCAGCCACTTTTCCTTTTCTCAGACATGAACTTATTTCTTTTTATTTTAGTTTATCTGTTAGTATCTGTTCATAAGGCACACACACACACACACACACACACACACACACACACACACCATACACACACATTCACACACATTGGGCAAAGGAGACAGTTCCAACTGAGAAAGGCTTCTTCATATAGTCTCAGAAAGTCTGCTTTGCAAATACAATATTCAGAATGATTGGGTGGTGCTTGTTAAGATTGGTCCTGATAGGCTCGTTGAACCAAAGTCTTTGAAGATTAAGGCCTACAGAGTCACAATGCACGCCAAATCCATAAAACTCTGGTTACACATTGGGTTAATTCAGCTTCAATTTCAGGAAGGGTTGGTTCCAAATGTTGACATTACTCCTTATATCCTGTGGTACTGTGGGAAAATTGATTTTTTAGACTGTCAAAAGTGAGACTACTAATACTTCAAAATGTGATTGCTCTAAGTAGAGACAATATCAAGTTTAAAACATTTAATACAGTGCAGGGCACATGATAAATTTTCAGTACAGTCAGTCATGCTGATAATGACAAATCCATATGTTACTAACTTGGCAAATCAAAACTCATACAAAGGAAACAAGACCATCTCGCTCCACTTCTTACCTTCCCCACCAATGGGTGGGTTTGCTTGAGATCTGAGAAACTCATAAGAAGCAATAAGAGAATATCAAAAGGAGAAGAGAAATAGGTCAGAGTGTTCAAATTCAAGGCTGTCCTCCATCATAGTGTCTCTTACATAAGGTTGCTGGGTTTCAGAATCAATCATCTAGGAGCTGGTGGAAGGGTGGTCAGAGAGAGAATGAGTGAACAAGGAGAGATCCTTTCTGGAAAGCTTTGAAGGAGGCTGCTTTACAGGGCAATTGCACATGTCTCGGATGGCTGAAAGTTGCTTCTTGCCCATTATTTCTCTCCCTTGGCATATCTGAGAAGTAGAAATCATGAGGCTACTGGGATTTCTTTAAGGATTTTAAAGAAAACTCTTGGAATTCTGAAATGATAGGGATTTAGGATAAAGTATATCTAGACAGAAAACTTGACTCTGTAGCACGCTAGCTGGCTGGACACAGGCAAATCACTAAACCTTTCATGCCTTTAGTTTCTGCACTTTTAAAGTAGGGTGATTTCCCCCTTCATGTTAACAGTATAAAAGGAGAGGACATATGCAAAACATTAGGCTGTCCTAGTTACATGCTCTTTTTACTTTCATTTTACGTTTCCATCCGTCTATAGTTGGAAGATTTGTCTCATGCTTACAGATTTTTCCGTTATAATTACTGGGATTAATACCGCAGTTTGCCTTCTCTTACTTTATTAGCTTGTCTGAGTATAGAGTGATCTTTTTTAAGCCAGGAGACTACAGCATTAAGTGTGAATTTAGGGTCAGAAGTCTACTGAACAAAACTTCATAAGGAACCTAAGGATTGACTTTTTTTAAATTTCTTTGTGGTTGTGGGGCTTGAACTCAGGATCTGGGTACTGTCCCTCAATTCTTCAGCTCAATGCTAGTGCTCTACCACTTTGCCACAACACCACTTCTGGCAAGCATGAGCCACTGGCACCCGGGAGGATAGACTTTAATTAAGTCTTCCAGTGTGCCATGGCTGAAAAATCAGATGTTTCCAAAACTAGAGTATATTGATAAAATGGAATAGATAGGGTCTCATGAACTGTTTGCCTGGTCTGACTCTAAGCCATGACCTTCTGGATCTCGATCACCCTCATAGCTAGGATTATAGAGATGAGCCACTATGGTTTTTTAAAAAAATGTGTTTCATAATAAAATGAGGATTAAAATTGTTTTTGGCATGGCTAAATACTTTCCTAGAGCGTGTATGTAGTTAATGAGTATGATGAACCTCCACAAGAGTAACAAGTATAAGAAACTTTTCCCAAGTTCTTGGTCTTCAGCTTCTTCATTTATTATGCAACTTCTTCTAGGGGAACAACTTCTAACACGGTGGAAAGACCTAGGAAACTGTTGAGGTAGCACAATAGATTTTTTTTCCAGTCAATACATATTAATAGCAATGTGAAATGGCATAAGCAATGGTTCTTCCAGCTCTGAGCCACGGATGTTTAGGCAGCTTGCTGCTTTCATTTCACTGACCTTTATTCTCGTGCTCAATTCCTACATGGTCAGAATCCAGTACATGTAACTTCTAAGGATATGATGAATATTAGATACTGTTCTGGACAAGATCTAAGAGTTCTTCTACAATACTCTGTAGAGTTATTTGAAATTTAATCGAATGAAGTGTTTATTGTATTAACTTATAGGTGAATTTGGAAGTAACAGTTCATCTTTCAGATATGCTTGGGCTTTGCCTTCTTCCATTCTCTTTATGAATGATCCTTTCAAAAATGTTTTCACATATGTACAAGTATGAAGCATATTCTATACATCAAAAGACCAAAAGAAAAATAAACAACAGCTCTAAATGTTTAGCATTAGGGTTGTTCACCCAAATAAGACAAAACAAAACAAAACTTTCCACTGTGGAATTTTGTATGATCATTAGAAAGAATGTCATAGATATATTGGTATTGACATGAAAATATTCTTCATGGCTTTATCCCAGGCCTGCAGCATAGTGTCTGGTTTGCATTAGAAAATTATTTTGCAATAGTGTGAATAAGTATAATATATCCCTGACTAAAGAAATCAAGTTGCAAAACAATAGCGTGAATATATATATATATATACATATATATATTACTACTATTAATCTGAGCTACTCAGGAGGCTGTGATCTGAGGATCGCGGTTCCAAGCCAGCCCTGGCTCTTATCTCCACTTAATCACCAGAAAACCAGAAGTGCACTGTGGCTCAAGAGGTAGAGTGCTTGCTTTGAGCTGAAGAGCTCTGAGACAGTACCCAGGCCCAGAGTTCATGTATCACAACCAACAAAAAAAATAGTACCTCATATATATTGGATATACTAGATATGTGCAGATACAGATGCACACACACATCTCAATATCTAGGGGCTCTTGGCATGATCTCGGAGCTAAATTGCATATCTTAGTATTTAAATGCCTTCTCCATGATTTTCTGCAAGCTTATAGAGCTTTTTAAAAACCTTCTGTTTCTTGCTTTATCCATGCTTTTACATATGCTTTCCTAACTGCTTTTCCATCCCAATATGGGATGCTGTTGTCTGGGTTCTAGTACTCGATTCCATTATCTCTATCTCCAAGAAAGCCTTAGCATCAAATGTTTCCTATTTTGTTGACATCACTGAAGACAGTGAACTTATCACTGAACACGTGGAGTGGAGTCACAGCATGTATAGCCTTTTGCCATCTTGGCGTCTTCATTGTCTATTTCCTTCCCTTCTTTAGCCCTTTCCTCTTCTTTCTCTAAGAGTCACAGTCTAACTCCCAGGCCTGTTTTATGCCAAAGCATTCTAGCCATACTAAGGGCTTCTCGTTCTTAAGAGCTTTTTTCATACTTAGCTCCAAATAGATGCCTTTTATGCAATAAATTCCACTTAACACTTTCCCCTCATTATAGTCATAAATGTGCAGACAAAAGAATGGAGAGGAATGCATCACTCCATTAATAATCACAATGTCAGAGCTACGAACTTCTAAAGCATGGAGTGTATGCTTGACTAAGGGAGTTTTACATAGTCAAGAATATGTTTTTCCATTGCTTAACTTTCTAAAAGTGTTTGTGACCAAATTAATTAAGGAGAGAAAGAGTCCCACTTCACACACATGACAAATGAGAAACTGGGACAGTTGGGTAAAAATGACACAAAATGAAAGATTGGTCATGAGAGGACTTGACTTTTTTTTCTCTGCTGATAGACTCTTCAGCCAAATGTTTAGGGAAATGTTTACCTGAATCTTCTTGGGTAATCTTTTAGTAGAGTTATTATGGCAGCCCTGAAACAGCATTTCTATATTAAGCAGCTGTTGTACCCTGAAACTCAAAGCTCTTTAATTCAGTCATGAGAAGGGCATGTTGTTCAAATAAAGTCCCAGCTGATACTGTGGTTATACACCTGCAAGTGAAAGAAAGCATGTGGAGGTTCTTGTCAGCAACCATCCATTATGCTAAATAGCTGTGGAAACACTGGATACCTGGCTGCTGAGATAATAATATGGATGGTATTTGAACATTTTAGGGCTGTGACTAATCTTGCTTTCTTCTCCTTCCTTATGCTAGAAACCTAATACTTCTCTTTCTTCCGAGAAGTTGATTTCCTTAGAAAATGTTGCTGATTGGTGACCCTGAGGGTGTGAAGTATCCATTTTTCTTGGAGGTCTAAGAAGTTCAAAAGGATGCTATTTCACTATGCATTTTTTCCCTTTGGCTCAAGAGGTTTATAAGGTATCAGAAAAGTTTTAAAAATCAGAATCAAAACAATACTCATAACGATAATAGCAATGGCTACAATTTCAGGGCAATATCCTGAAGTCCTCAGTAAATCAATTGCTATGCAAGGACTGATCCTACCCTTTCCACAGTCCATGGGCTAGCTGTGTCTTTCCATGCTTTGTTTACAGATGGAGAAACTGAGGTTCCATTTGGCTAATCAGTCCAAGGAGAGTGATACAACAAAGAGCTGTTGGCTTTACTAAGTGACTACCAACTATGAAATTCTGGAACTCAAAGGATGCTCAAAGCAAATTCCAGCTCCTTTGTTTTACAGATGGGTAGTTGACATCCAGGTATGATAATGATATCAAAGAGATAAGATAGCTGTGAAGCAGCCAGGGATGTCCACTTGCTGTATCTTTGATATCTTTGTGTAACAATGGGTCCAAAAGGAAAGAGTTCCTCTCAATTCTTACTCTCTCACTTGGCACTGCCAACACCACATCCATGTGAGTTAGCGATGAAAGTTACATTTTCATGTGATTTACGTGTGAAATCACAACTTCCATTCATTTTTCTCAGGAGGCAAGCTTTCTCCTAATGAGAGGAGCCTTCATCTTCTAGAAACAAACTCTCATCTTTCCCCAAGTGGCCCAAACAGATCAGAAAGGCAGAGTGCTGGCTCCGGGGGCATCTGGTTTGGGAATGAGAAGCAATTGATGTCATATTCTGAAAAGCCCATTAACATCCACTGAATTATTCAGTTTCTTCCTTGCTCCTTCACAGAGTGATGCTTTCCATGGTTTCATTCATTTCTTTCCAACTCTCCCATCTTAAAGATGAAAGTCACATTTTATAAGCTTTCCTGTGTAGCTGGATATGGAAGCGAATTTCATGATCAGACTAACTCTGGCCCCATTTTATTGCATTCCCACACAGCCATTGGGATAAGATGGGAAAACCCTGGCATTCAGGAGTGTGCAAATTCCAACTCTCTCATCACTAAATCTACAAATTTGAACTCTATAAATTTAAACACACGACTACACCTAATTTTTTGCATACACTGTGTCACCTTAACTAACTTGAGAATGTTAAGCAGAAAACAGGACATAAGAAATCTGCTTATCAGTGAAGAAACACTCTATATAGGTATATGTTTGTATGTACATCTTATATATGTATGTATGTATGTGTGTATCTCTCCATCTGTCTATTTATTTATCATTGCTCCATCTACCTATCTATCTATATCTTACTGTTATAACACAGAAACACTAGAGGTAGAGCCTTAGCATTTACAATTTATTTGTCTTTAACTTTGGCTAGTTCCAATGTATTTAAAACCTTTCTAAAGCTTACAATATCTGCAAAACTGACTTCATAAAACTTAGATTGCAAAAAGATGAAGAGATGATTCCCCTTAACATCTTCATCAGGTCACTATATTTACTATTTAAAAGCTTTGTCTTATAATGTTCTAGAGACCAATGGTTCAATTTTGTGTATTTCAGATCTCTTTGTGTACAACCTTTTTCTAAAGTATCATTCCCTTTAATTCATATTAACCTTTGCATGGAAGGATAAAAGACACTTAATGGAAGGAGCACCTCACACTTCAAAATACCCCTCTGGAATAAAAGGCCTTTTCCTACATAAAGGGGAAAGAGGTTTATGTCTTTGGCAGCATAGAATGGACAGGGGCATGCATGTGGTGATTAGACAGTGAAAGATTGTGCAACGGACTAATATGACTAATTCTTACCTCATTCATATTTATGAGCAACAACAACAATAATAATAATAGCCTTCATAATGGCTCTAACGTGTCAAAGCTTTATCTGCATTATCCTTGCATTTAATCTTCCTATTAAACCTGTGGTGTGAAGGCTAATTCCTACTTCTAAGGAATGAAGAAACTGAGGATCAAATGTATTATGAAACTTACCCAAGATCCCCAAATGAGCAAAGGTTAAAGACTTAATCAGAAACCAGTTTGCCTACATCCCAAGCAGTCTCACACAGAAAACATCAGGGGATTTTTTTTAGATGAATAGGCTTCAAATGACTTCCATATTTGTACTGAGCACATAGTACGCACTCAGTTTCGACCAGGTATTTTCCTGGATATGTTTAGCATGGTTGTACATCAAACTCCAAACCTAGAGGGAACAAAGACTATTCTGACCAGATCGCTGGATGACAAAGAGGGTAGCACCCTTGCCAGCCCATAAGATCATAAATCCTGGACTTTTCCCCCCTCATCTTGAACATCAATATCAGTGCTTTTTATGACCAAGGTAAGAGTTTAGGAGATCTCCCTCTCTCTGAAAAATAACTGAAAAGACTCACATAAATTAAGTTTTGGCAGGATTACGGGCAGAGACATGAGTGGAGGGGAGTAGGAGTCATGTGGGTGAAGTAGATGAGTAATATGGGCAGTGGGACCCATGAGAAGTTTTACCAAAGTTTGTGGGAGGCTAAATACAATCCAGAATAACAAGTCTATGGGGGTGAACTGGAGGTGAGACAGGTGAGGGACATAGTGGTTTAGGGAATATGTCAAGGACTGACTCATTAACTTGTAGCTCCATGGCCACACCTAGGGAAGAAAAAAAAGTTCCCTTGACCAGTTATTGTATCATATACCTACTAAGTGCATGGGAATGAAGAGGGACTCAGGAATGGCAGTGATGAAGAGAGTATTTATAGGAATAAAGTGGACATTACTTTAGAAAGTGATTGAAGCAGTGCCCCAAATACATTCAGTACTTAATGAACAGTAGTTACAATAGTAGTATTCATTGGATGTTCAAGAAATATGAATGATAGACATATGTAAGATAACATTTTTGGCTTCAAAAAGCTAACATTCAACCAGAACAGACTAGAGCAGGTTAAGAAAGAAGTGAAAAGATAGGGAAGAATTGAAACCCCTTCATATAGCTACTTAAATATTTTTTTTTTAAAGATGGGTTGTGATGGATTGATTGAGAAGTATCTCCAGTCTTCCACTCATTACTGTTTCTCCTATCAATTTTTGAATTTGAGCATGCCCTGGAACTCACTTTGACAATGTAATATTGTGCAATGTAATATTGTGCAAGGGACTCTGCACCAGTTTGGAGATTAGACACAAGAGATCTTGCATAATTTTGCTCTTTTCTCTTATTTTCCCTGTACCATGAGAACCATCTCAGGTTAGCTAGTGGATGAAAAACACATGGCCAAGTCACCCTTGTTTCCCAAGCCGACGGTCAGTTGCCAAACAATGAATGAGATCAACCTAGCCTGGTCAACTCCAGCTGACCCACTAGACTGCAAACCCGTGCATGAGTCCTACTGAGATCATCCATGCCTAGACACATCAGAACTTCCCATCAGACCTGAAGACTTGTGGGCAATGAGAAACTGTTCTGGTTTTAAGCAACTAAGAGGTCTAGTGATTTGACATTCAGTCATAGACAGATAGTACTGGATCTTAATGATATTTATTTCCTCTGGCCATCCCAGCAGAGTGAGGTTGTTGAGTGAGGTTTTATATCATGATGACCTTGTTTTACAGATGAGAGAAGGAAGATTTGGTCACAGGGCCGGAAGTGGTAGAATCAAGACATTAGTATATGTCTGATTCTAAATCTTGTGTACTTTATACCATGTCATAGTATAGTAGGGAGTATAGGTTGACCCAAGAGCTGCCTTTGAAACAAGGAGTTGAAAGTAGGGGAAGACAGCAGAATGAGCTACCTCCAGGTGGGGCTCCATATAAGGACAAACCATCATCTGAGCAAGAACATACCAAGAATGAAACTCGTGAAGTTCAAGCAGGATGATTCTTGCCTAAAATCCACCAATAATGAGAAGAAGAAAAAGTTAATCACCAAGTGGAAAATATAGGAGAGGTTTCAGGAAGTAAGAGTGGCACAATTAAGGGCTGGAGACACAGTGAGTCAACAGCTCTCCCAACACATACGTGTGACTTGACACGGAAAATAGGAGACATAGTTAAAATTGGAACATCATACAAAACAAAGGCCAGCAGAGAATTCCTGGAATCTCTCCTGCTTTCCCTTTCTCCTAAGGAGAAGGGTATTTGAAAGAGAAGCCTGGAAGATAGTCTTTCAATTATCCAAGTCTAGAAATATTCGTGTCTTGAATTATATACTCCATAAACTATGTATCTTCCCTGATATCTTTTTTCACCATTGTCAGTGACTATTTTTTGTACTCTGGGTTGCACTCTGAGCTTTGTACTAGTTAGGTAGATACGTTACCACTAGAGCGATGACCCTAGCCATCTTGGATTTCATTACTTTTCTATTATTTCCTCCAGGTCAGTTTGATCTATGGTCTTCTTATTCATGATTCCTGCCTAGCTGGTGTGACAGGTACATATCATCACATTCAGTGTTTTATTGGTCAAGATGGGGTAACTCTAATTCTTTCCCTAGACTGGCCTTGAACCATGATCCTGCCTATGTCTACTTCTAGACTAGGTGTGGTTAAAGACATGAGCCATCCTGTCTACTTTAATAATCTTTCTTCTCCTATATAAGTATAGAGATTCCTGAAAGTTTTCTTCTTGGGATCAATGCTACTGTTGCTCACTGAATAATTCCGACTACATGGCAGGATAGCCTTTTTGTGCCTATGGTAGGGTCCCAGTCCCAGTCTCTCTTCTGGTCAAGTGGCACATGAGTTCACCCCTGGACAATAAGTTGTAAAAATAAATAGTATGGTTGAACTGAAGAGCTCAGGGACAATGCCCAGGTCCAGAGTTCAAGCCCCATGACCAACAAAAAAAAAAAAAAGAACTTTAGCTTTCAGTTGGGTGCCAGTGGCTCATGCCTCTAATCCTAGATACTCAGGAGGCCGAGATCTGAGGATCATGGTTCAAAACCAGCCCAGGCAGGAAAGTCTGTGAGACTCTTATCTCCAATTAACCACCAGCAAACCAGAAGTGGTGCTATGGTTCAAGTGGTAGAGTGCTAGTCTTGAGCTGAAGAGCTTAGGGACAGTGCCCAGGCCCAGAGTTCAAGCAGCATGACCCACAAATAAATAAATAAACAATAAGTAAATAAATAGTATGAGTCTTCTCTATTTCAGAATAAATTAGCTTAGCTCCCTATGTATCAGAAAATGCTTGATAAGTAGCACTGAAAGCAATCAATAATCTTCTGTTATTTGAAACCACTGAGAGTTTCAGATTTGTTCTTACTGGAGCAAACACTAGTCTGTACTGATTAAGGAATCATCTTTTCATTGGTTCAGAAAAGAACTTTTGAAAGTGTGTTCACCATATAACCGGCCTACAGCTTTAACTATTAAAAGTTGTCTATCACCAATAAGCTCTTGGAACCATTGCCTACCTTTATTATCAGCCTAAAATATCCCAATAGAACCTCTGGAACTATTGTAATATATTATCTTGGCAAACCCATCTATTCTTTAAGTTCCAAATACCACACATAAGTGCCCCCTTTCAAAATGTATAATTCCTAAATATTCCCACATACAATGTTATTATGCATTTCAAATGCAATAATCTTTCTTCTAAAGTTATGATCATACTATAAGTCAGTGTATACCCCTTAATTATTGACTGTATGTTTCTTAACCCCTTAAGCCTCCATGTTATTTCCATATATATATAGAATTAGATTTCTGTACTTCTGTCTAAATTTCTATCCAATTAATTTCTGAAGTTACAAAAGCCATCCAATTCATCAAAATGTATGTCTCTACCAAGCACAAATACTGGCCCATAATTGGTATTAATCATCTGTTTTACCTGACTGGCACCTGGAAATCAAGTGCGAATACTAAATAAGCCCTTGGCTGTATGGTATGTAGGGAAAACACCCAGGATTCAGAGTTAGAGAAAGTTAAAGTGTGGATCTTCATTCCTGTTTTATGTGCTACAGCTTTGGCATGTTTATTTACCTATATGTTGTTATGTAAAGTGGAGCTAAAACATTACTATATGTTGTAGCAAATATTAAATAAAGTATGCTACCGCCTCATCAATGATGTAAAAGTGCTCTAAGCTGAATCGTTAGCTTTTTCTCTTGAATAAAGGAAATATTGATGATATTTAAGTATGGTTGGTAAAATCTGAGTTAATTTTCTGAATAAATATTAAAAGCCCTATAACAGTTCTATTCAAGTTGCCTTAGAAAATCAAGCCTTTCTTTGATCAAGGGCTGATGATAGTTTGGTTTTCTTAATAATTCTGGTTCCATCCTCATCCTTCTTTCTCCTTACTGTGTATACATCCTCTTTGATTGTCATGAATCATTTACCTCCATGGTTATAACCATGGCTTTGATCTTTGCACTAAACTATTCTAGACACAGCTCTTGGACAGACCTTCTAAAATGATAGAAGTGCCTTCTCCCCACCCCAACCCCCATTCTGAGAAAGTTTCAGTGGTTCTCCACCATGTTAGAACTGAAACAAACTCCCTTTTTGACTTGCATTGCCAGAAAGGCACTGGACGCTGAGCCTCAATTTACCACTTTAGCTTTATCTCCTGCCATCTTTACCCACCTGCAATTCACTCTTCAGCTACATTGAATGGCAATGTTTGTGGAAACAGTACACATCACCTGGCCATGCCTTGGTTTTACTTGTATATTATATTGGGTAACATATACGAGTTTTTCATATAATTAACTTCAATGCATCCTACCAGGTCTGGCTGATAATGTATCATTCTTTCCAGAAAAATCTTCCCTCATCTTTGAAAGGTGATTTCCATGTGTGACCAATGTATAGTTATATCTGTGGGAAAATGGTTCTGAAGTGGCAATGTCACTGGATTATTTTGCATGCTGTGAGTCACTTCTGGAGCTCTATTCTTTCTGGACCAATTTGAGTTAAACTTCTTAACCAGGTTTCCATGGGATAGTTTCCAAGTATCCAGAAAGCGGCTCTAGTCACCCTGGTGGTTGTAACTAGCACTTAGTGCTTAGTGCTTTATCTCTGGGGCACTTTCTTAGTCTAGTCAGATATTCTCTTCAGCTGGATCTCAGTGATGGTCTGAGGCATTGCTTTCCAGATGAGTGTTCATCTAAAATCCCTTTACATGGATATAGTGTGGAATTGGAACTTCTCTACATAATTCTAGAAAAAAAGAAGAGCAAGAATAAAACCAGGATGAAGGTAAATATAATCATTGGGGGGAAAAAAAAGTCTCTGGGCCAGACATAATGCTAAATATTTCTTATGCCAACCTCACTTCTCAATAATCACATTAGATAAGGGCCCTTAAAAGAAACTCAATCTGGGCTAGGAAGGTGGCTCAGTGGTAGAGCACTTGCCTTGCATGCCTGAGGCCCTGGGTTCGATTCCTCAGCACCACATAAGCAAAAAGAAAAAAGCCAGAAGTGGCACTGTGGCTCAAGTGGTAGAGTGCTAGCCTTGAGCTGAAAAGCTGTGGGACAGTACCCAGGCCCAGAGTTCAGGCCCCACAACTGGAACCAAAAACAACAACAACAAACAAACAAACAAACAACCCCCCCCCCCAAAACCCACAACTCAATCTAACCAATAAAAGATCTAAGTCTGAGGCAGCCATACACACAAAACATTATGTTGGAAATGATCTGTACAACTTGGGAGTGGTTGGGTGGGGGGAGGTAGGAGAAAAATGAAGGGAAGGGGTAACAAGTTGACAAGAAATGTGTTTATTACCTTACTTATGTAACTGTAACCCCTCTGTACATCACCTTGACAAGAAAAAAAAGAAAAGAAATCCAAGTCTCAGAGAGTTGTATTAGCCTTCCAAATGTTGCATAGTAAAACAACAGCAGAGCCAGAATAAAAATTGAGCAATCTCACTTCAGAACAATACTGTAGAAGAAACACTTCATTAAACAGTTTTCCCAAAGATTAAAAATCTGTTGGGTCTCTCCTTTGCATTAGGCATGCATGTTCATGGGCAATTCATTTTTAGAGTGAAGAACTAACTTGCTAGACATTTCCAGGTATTTGGGAGTTTCTTGCACTAGCCTGTCTCCTCTGGAAATCTCCTTGTCTTCACCTCCCTCTATCGATCTGTCAGGATGTTACCAAATTCTTCTTTATGAGCCACCTTCAGACAGTTTTTCCAAACGAAAATACTCATTTTAGTTGAAAAAACCTCATTTTTATTCATTCACACAACTGCTCATTGTGACTCTGCTTACTTCCCAGGACTCCTTTGGGCTCTCTGAAATCACAGGGATGGAGCCAGTTAGTAACACTGGAGAGAAATGAGACAAGATGAGCTAGAACTCATCAAAGAATCCCCAAAGCTTGCTATTGCATGCTTCACAGAAAATACCTCAATCACTTCAGTGACTCAATAAGTAAGTATCCTTCTCTTCACTTTCCAGATTAGATCAGAAGGGTGTAGGGAAAGTGGACATGAGGTTTTGAAATTCAAGGCCTGACCGCTCCAATGTCAATTTCCAATCCATCCCACTAGTCTGGAAAAAGCTATTTTCTGAGATATCAGAAGTAGAACAATTCCAAATGGTGAGGCACTGGGCCCCTAACTGTCTATGCCATCTTTGATTAGTTTAACAGTGCAATTTCTGGACCCCACCAGAGACCTACTGATTTGGGGTACCCAGGGTTACATTGCAGTGGACATCATCGTAATCATCCAATGATGCTTCTATATGATCATCATTTTTGTGAAAGGAATAATGCACAAAATGCTGGAGACCTTGTGCTATAAATGCCCAACTCTGATGGTTGGCGCCAGAGAAGGAAGTCAGGAGAAGAAGTCAGAATGTGCACATGGGCAGATGTGTGTGTGTGTGTGTGTGTGTGTGTGTGTGTGTGTATACACTTAATATGCATGTGTTTCCATGTGTATAAGTGATCATGAACAAGCATATGAGTGCATGGGTATGTGAGGAAAGAGAATCCTGTATCTCACTTGATTCAAGTGTCCATGCTAATGTCAATTCCTACAAGACATGATTTATTTTTTCATTCTTTCCTCCCGATTTATTTTTTTAATCTAGCCTGCATCTCGTCTACATGTTGCTTATATTACTTCTTCACAAATATACATATTGCCTATCCCATGTATCATAATTGGAGCTTCATTTGGAATTATACTTCCCTGATAGCCTAAGGAAAATGTGGTCAAGACAATCTTCTACTTAGAGATGTCATTGAATTGTATGCATATGTTCAATCTCTTCCATCAGACTGTCTGAATAAAAACTGCCCTCAGAATCTAGTTATACAGATCAAGAGTGACCTTACTCTAATTCAAATAATGGCATATGTATGTATGTATGTATGTATGTATGTGTGTATCTGCAGATATGTGTATGCAGTTACACACATACATATATACATATCTACACAAAACATATATATACATATATACATCTATATTTGGTGTTAAAATGTATTTTGAACATGTGAAGCAATAAAACCTAAAAATTGCCACATCAAACATCTAGCTTTATGACTTAGTCCAAATTTTCATTAAATCAATGATTTTGGACAAGTGTTGTAAACATTTAAACATCATTTTTCATAGCTAAACTAGGTGCTGTGTTATCTATCAGATTCTTACATTTGTGTGTTTATGTGTGGGGTGTTAAAATAAATAATGCATGTTTAGAATATCTGGCAGAAAGTAGATATTGAATAATTGTTGGCATTTGCATATCATTTCTATCAGAGTCTGAAAAAAACTTAGACCATCTGGGATAATTTTTTTGCCAATACAAACAAGATCTATGATATAAGAAGTTGACTAATTGTGTCAAGAATTCTAGGAACAGAAAGTCTGATTCCTTACTAGGTAGTACCTGATAACATTGACTTCTTTTTCTAGATGGAAATGCTAACTTTCTGCCAGGGTTTGTATATTTTTTACTGAGCAATGCTTTGTCATATGTAGTGCCTGTTTTCCTGTTTCTAAAACTCTTTTTAGGATCTTCTTGAAGTCCTGTCAATCTATATTTGGCCACTGAAATACCAGCAGCCCTACATGCTAAGGTTTTCTGCTACTGAGCCTTCATAGCTAACACAATCTGTTTTGAATCCGCTCAAATAACAAAGGTAATATTTTAGAATGAGTTATCTGATCATCAGAGCTGCCATATTTCAGCCATTTAAATTAAGCTTTCTAATGTTGTCTTATTTATCACTCACAAAACATTTGGAGGATGATCTTGTTATCTCCATTTCAATTATGAGGAAATGGATGCTTAGGATGGAAGGGAGCTTGTTAAAAACCACAGAGCTGGTAAATGCTGGGAATCCGGGTATATATTAGTCCAAATTTCATGGTGAAAGGTTTTTAATTCTTGTTTTAATCTTTTTCATTAATGTTTCCTAGATTGAGGAAGTCTTTCCTCATTGAGTACAATATGTGATAAAGATGATTTTTAATTTTATCATCAAAGTCTAAAGGAGGTATTTACCAGGAGAGCTTATTTCTTGAAGGAGATAATTCAGGTATAGTAAACCATATAGAACATGTATATCAATCAATGAACTCTTTAAAAAGTAATAAATTTGTGATCACCATCCAAGTCAAGAAACAAAGCCTTGTTCATTATTCTAGAAGTCTTATCAATCCTCTCTTCACCCGTTCCCTCTAAATCTGATTAGTAACTTCACTTCATCTGGTCGTTTACTTCTGTTTCTTTATTATTTTACCATCAAAGTTATTATTTTTTAAATCAATCTTTCTAATCTAGATGGGTTCTACCTTTGCATTTCCTTATTTTTCACCTGTGGGTGAACCCCATGAATTTTGGGGTGTCTTTCCACAGTGTGGACCTTGTTTATCATGCTTTCACAGTCCACAACATGCTCTTCTGAGTTCTCTGTTGCCTAATATTAGACTCAAGCTAATCAATCCAATCAATCTGCTGGTAACACTGGAAATCAAGACAAGGCTTTCCATCAGCAAACACATCATGACCACTGATCTGCCTTTGGAAGTCAGTCCATAGCTATTGAGGCCCAGTGCCAACATTTTTCAGTGCATTGAGGTAGGGATGATTATATGGTTCTGATTCCATTATTTCTTTTGCATTCATCAACTGGATTAGTATTAAAAGAATCCATTTTCCATTATTTATTATTTGGTTACCCAATGATGCAGTTACTATAGGAAGAGTGTATCAACTGCTTGATTTTTCTTCTTTATTAATTTTCAAAATGATGAGCTGATTTTAATCCCATCTTACTATGAAGTTAACCAGCAAACTCTATTTTGCATGGATTTAACTATGCTGAGCTGCAATAATCCAATTTTCAGATATTTGAAAAAATTAGACGTCTTTAAAGAAAACAGAACTTTAAAGTTATATATATATGTATATATACATACATACACATACATACAGATGTACATCTGTATGTTTGTATGTTTAGGAACAAAGCAATCAACTAAAAGTCACATGCATATTTCTTGGGAGTTAAATATAGATTATAGCTACTTATTGCCTCTGAAAGAGTCATGTTTCCCAAAGGAGACCACTTTCAGTGTTGATGGGGAAACATTTAAGAAAAATGTGAACAAGATTTCATCAGATAGTAATAGTGTATAGTTTTTTTTTCTCATTTTTTCCTTTTTATCTATTCTCCTGCTTATCATCATCTGAAGGGTGGGGTGTTGAAATGTTACTTGAGGTTTACCTGGAGTTTGACCTAACTTGTACTCCCAAATAATAGAAGGAGAAGATATTCAAGGTCTTTTGGGGGGCATTAAGTTAACCAAGCTCATCAGTTGGGTGGTTCTAATCAACACAGGCAATGAAGAACTGGGGTTGGCTTGTCACATATATTTCTGATGTGGCCTGAAGGGGCTTATAAAACCCAGGACTCCCTGAAATCAATAGATAAGGAGTTTCATGTGGAAATTTAGAGTTAAACATACATATTTCTCTTCTGCTTTACAAATCCTTTCATCTTTTCTGTTTTGGGGTTTGGATGAAAGAAGTTGGATGAAACAGTGTATTAATGATAAGGAATTTAGAGTCAAAGAGATTGTGTACCAAAGCCCACATTTCATTCCATGCCTTGGTAAGTTTTGGGAAATTTCTTAAACAACAGAAAGTAAACATGCCCATCTGTTCACAGGGGTGTCCTAACAGACTCTAACCAAAGATCTATAAAGTAGCAGTGAGCTCAAAGGAAGTGCTCCAAACATACTGCTTTCTTGCATTTGGGCTTCTGGCTTCCAAGAAATCTTAGAAATACCTTCCCATTCATACCCCCTTCCCCATATCAAATCAAAGGTTAGAAGAATTGGAAGACTTTACATAAATAAGCATCTAAAGCAGTATTTCAGAGTAAGGTTGTTAAACAAATGAACGAAAAGTTTCTTTTTTTCCACAAAGAGAAGGTGGGAGGTGGGAATTTTCTTAGCAGGCTAAGAAGGCAAAAGGGAGGGAGCCCAAACATTGGTATAAGCTTCACAGCAATGGAACAGAGCCATGACACACAAGCCACACACTAGTATCAGCAGGCAGGGACATCAGGGATAGTTGTGGGTGTACGTAAGATGAAGAGGTGGCGGACACTGAAGAGTTTGGCTAGGAGATAGGTAGAAGTTTCTGAGGTGACTCTGAGAAAGGGTGGCTAAGTTCTTAATGGATAATGACACATCTCTATCTAAACCTACAATGTTAAACAAACAAAAAAAATCAAAGTGGGTGTTGGTGACTCCAATTTAAGGAGAGACTCCTCAAACAACACTGAGTCAAACAAAAACACCAAAGAAGGAACACTATTTTGAGGAAGATTAATTACGGTTGAACCAAGTTGTTTGTTTTTGTTTTTTAGTTTTTAAAAAAAGCCTCTTGATCCAGCTCTCCTCTAGCAAATAACATCCTAGTGGAAAACACCAGGGTCTTTTTTGTCCCCATGCTGTGTCCCATCTGCTGCGGTTTCTCAATAGCAAATGGCACCCATATTTTTCCTTGTGGAGTTGTTTTGATTTCCTGGTAGGCTCATAGTCAGAAGCATATTTCTTTTGGACTTCATCAAGGGGCAATCCCAGGTAATTCTAAATATTTGAAATCAAATTTATATGCTCAAAAACAATTGCAAAGTTATGACTGAGAGGAACTATCAATGGAAAAGACATCCTTTGGATTGCTGGAGAACACATACTAAAGGAGAGATCTTGTGTCTTTGGAGGAAACATCATGGGAAAGAGAAAGGAACGAGAAGCCAGCTCATCTGTCATCTCCTTTGAGGTTAGTGACAGGCTGCTTGTGTGGCCTTGGAGATACTAGGTTATCTCTGTATTCAATAGAGCATAGGTTTAGAGACATATAGGCTCAAATTAAACCTCTGCTTTTTTCACTGGATCACTTATGAAGGTCTCAATCCTAGTCTCAGTGTCCTCCTATGGCATGTTTTATTAGTAGTAACTGTCTAAATTACCATGAGGTACTTTGAGGGACTTAACTTGGTGATCAGGCCCAAATCAGGTCATACCAAAGATTTCCTGTCCTAATTTTTCTGAATCTTTTAAACTCCAAATGAAGACAGTAACTCTGTGCTTGTTCTGGGGTATTAAAATTTCAAGTAAATATACATTATGTTTACAAATGTGGTACAATTAGATAAAATTAAATGCTATTTGAAAATGTCCATTGCTCCCACTCACTCTTGTAGTGTTTAATAAATGAGAAGTAAAATAAGGCTGTAAGCAAATGTGGTGGCATCTGAGCTGCCAGATCCCATGCTAGGCGCATTTATTAGCTGTATAATATCTATACCTGCATGTGCATAATCATGTATACATATGTCGAAAGCAAACATAGACATTTAGAATTGCTCTTATGACTTGCGTGGCTGGAGGAGCTTTCCTATTTCTGAGTGGCATCTCTCATATTAAGCTTCTGCTGGCAATGAGGGTAGAATGTTCTAAGATCTAGAGAAATAAATGACCTATATCATAACTGCTTCATTCTTTCTGCTAGATTAAGGCCGCCCTTATTCCAAACTCAGATACTTAGGGGCCAGGAAATAAAGATTACATGTGTACCAAGAATACGAATAGAATCTTTTACAAAAGTGATTCTTCCATTGTAGTCTCTCATTGAATCATGATAAAATTGCTACAAGACAGAATTTATAACTAGGATTTCTGAGGCTTAGGCCTGTTAATTAATTTGTTCAAAGACATGCAATTAGCAACAAAAAAAGTTTATATCCCTTAAATTATTTCCTTTTTTTTTGATACCAGTACAGGAGCTTGAACTAGGGCCTGGGTGTTGTTCCTTAACTTTTTTGTTCAAAAATAGCATTCTCCCACTTAAGCCACATTTCCACTTCTGACATTTTGGTGGGTAATTAGAAATAAGTCTCATGGACTTTCCTGTCTAGTTTGACCTTTAACTTCAATTCTCAGATCTCAGCCTCCTGAGTAACTGGGATTTCAGGTGTGAACCACCAACACATGGCCAGCACATCTGAATGGCCAGCACAGACAGATATATTCAGAGGGAAGTTCACTTGCATGGTGAGATTGAATAAAGGACAGGAGAATCAGTCCAGAAATAGTAACATACTTATGCATGGATTCAGTACCCTCTCAATGAGCAGAACTCAACATCTCCATGGTTAAATAATGTAACAAAGCATCGTCTTTAGAAGTAGATTCACAGCAGCATTGCATTATGGGAGAAAGAGTAAGAGCCTCTATGCACTGAAGGACTAAGATAAGGAAACCATATGTGTTACGGCCTTTGTCCTTTAAAGGTCTTGGTCTAATGGAGGAGAGGGAGCTAATGCTTGGGCAACACAGGGAAACAACAGGGAAACTGACATAGTTAAGATATAGAAGTGAACATGAGATGATTTTTTAAAGATTGGACCCTATTGTAAAAGAGTCTGGGTCTGACCTTTTCCTTTTCCACCATTCCTTGATGGATATGTAGACTTTGGGTGAATTGTTTCTATACTCACTGAGTTCCAGTTTCCTCCTTTTAAAAGGGATATTTTAAGAATTAGCTATATAAAAAACAAGAAAGCAAAATGATAGAAAACCTCTTGTTTCCATTGTTTGGAATTCATTTAAATAAGCCTCATTTCATATGACCATGTGCACATAGCTATTGAGCCCTGTGATCCTCTCCTAAGAGTATTCCCCTTCAGTCTTACCTTGTGAATATTTAGAGTCCTTTTTTAATCTATCATGTGCAAGAGTAATTTTTTTTGTCTTTTTCCTATGCATTATGTTTACTTGTAGATTTATAGGTACATTCTAATGACTATACATGAGGGAAACCATGCAACTTACGTTTCTCTGGGTCTGGCTTACTTCACTTAATAAAAAGTTTTCCAAGTCTTTACTGTTTCCTTACATAACTGTACGCCTTCTGTACATCACCTTTAAAATAAATCCAAATAAATTGAAAAAAGAATTAGCTATATCACAGGGCAATAAGATGTAAATAAGCTTTATACTTACACATACATAAAGTTTAGCTTAAAGAGTTATTTCTCCTTTCTTTCATTTTTTTCCCTTTGGTTTATCCCGTTATCATTGTTTCCTATTCCAGTACCTTTTGTTTTGTATATGAGTTTATCTGATTTGGGGAAGGGAAGGGGAATCACAGAAAAGGTGACACAAAGGACAAAGGGTAAACCAATGCAACAGCGATGCTCACAAGACGCTAGGTTGGAAATGAACTGTACAACTTGGGGCAGGGGGAGAGGAGTCAGGGGGGAGGGAAAGTGGGAGAAAACAAGGGAGGGGGTAACAGTGTTTGACAAGAATTGTACTCATTTCCTTACTTATGTAACTATAACCCTTCTGTACATCACCCTTACAATAAAGAAAGAAAGAAAAAAAGTATTCAGTAAATGTTCTTATCATCTTACTTTTACCATTAGGAAAAATAAGGAAAAAACCATTCATCAGAAGTCTACTATGCCTCATCTTGTGCTAGTTACTTGTATGCATTGCTATATTAAAGGGCCCACACGTCTCTCATTGAATAGGTAAAGTCATGTTACATCTAGGCAGCTGAGATGCCACCAGAATCCTGGTTCCCCTCATTCTACCCAGCATCACATTCAGGCAGTGCAGTTCACCTGGCCCAATCATTTCTTGTTCTTTCAGCATCCAGGCTGAGGTGCTGGTGCTCTTTTCTTGAATCTTTCTGTTGGAGTATTCACATGCCTCCAAACTTTCTGGTACTTATTAGGCAGCTCCTTGGTTAGAAATTTCTTTTCATTGAGCTTTTGCTCACTGTTTTTGATTCTTTCTTAATTCAGCAAAATTCTTCCTATTCATCCTTGAGGCTTCCACTTGAATACATATTTATAGTTTGCTTTTAGACTTTCTTTCTTTTAAAAATATCCCTCGTCTATGAAATCTAGGTCATTCATTTGTTACTACACTGACCCCCTCACCCCTGCCCCAGACATATTGTTTCAGTATTTTTCTAGAAGTGCTGTGTCCAGAAGTAGAGGTGATTTCCCGTAGGAGGATGGAACATTGTGTAGCAGACAGTCCTGGACTCAGCATTCTCATTCATAAGATCCCAAGTTCCCCTTTGCTTTCTTGGCAATTGATGCCTCAGCTCATTCTTTCTTGGCAGACTCCTCTATTTGCCAAAGCTGGTGAATGGTAATTTACACTGGAAGATTTTAGAGTTGGAAATAATTGTAAAGATCCTTTTGATAAAAGGTGAATTGAGGCAGAGCCATCTAGCTCAATGGATAAAACAGGTTCTTACACATTCTTTCCTCATTTACCTATCCACTCAATGAATATATATATATATATATATATATATATATATATATATATATATAAGGTCCATTGTGTATCAGTGTTGGCGCTGGATTCAGAGTGGATAGTGGCCTTTACAACATTAAAGCGCCCCTGCGCTCCTAAGCAGCTAGCAGTCCAGAGTAGGAATTGACATCAGCCAAGTAATTGCAAGTGAAACATTCCATTACACCCTGTAATGAGGACAGTGGGAGCAAACATCAGAGCACTGTGAGAAAAACATAGTGGATAACTTCATTTAGTCCAAAGATAAAAATCATTCACGCCCAAATCAATATTTGCACAAGTGTATTTGTTTTTCCCTTTCATTGACTATATGGAGTGAAGTACTGACGGCCACAATTTTTTGACGTCTTCCTGCTGAGCTGGTCTTCTCTTTTCTCTTCCCCATAATCAAGTGATGCTGTGTCTGTTCCAAGCCTAGCTTTGGAGATAACAGGTAGATTCTACTTTGGTCTCATAGTCTGACTATTCTGCTAAGACTTGAGAGAGAGAGAGAGAGGGAGGGAGGGAGGGAGAGAGAGATTGAGAGGGAGAGAGACAGACAGAGAAAGGAGAGAGGGAAGAGAGAGAGAGTTTCTTGGCTGAACAATGCCTTCCAAATCAGAGCAAATATCAGCTCACTATCATCAAGTGACAGGTGATGTTATATGAAATAGAAGAATTACTGGCTGATATCTGATCAAATTTTGGACCCACAAAAGCATGAGATACAAGAGAGGAGATGTTGTTTTAAGGCTTAGGGGGTACTTTTAGGTGTGGCAATCTATTACAAGAACATTGTATTTCCTCAGCTTTCCTTCCCATTTGGGAAATTTTGGTATTTTAGCACCCAGGAGTTCAATTGAATTTATTCACTGAATATGCACTTTCCGTCTATACTAGAGGCATTGTGAAGATATGAAAAATATATAGAACATTCTAAAGGACACAGATTTAGAAGCAGATTCTGGGTCTTAGCTTTGCCACTTATTGGCAAATCTTCCTAAGAAAGTTTCTTGAGCTCTCTGAGCCCTCCTTTTAGCATCTTTAATGTTAAGGAGATAAAATGGGGAGATAAAGTGCCCAGTGCCATAAATTTGTTGTGGGTCATAAACTCTACGTGGAAAGCTTGCTGAAGATTTCTGACATATAATGAGTACAAAATACTGTGTCTATCTTTAAAATGTTGTTTATGAAAGTATAACCTTTATCCTTAAGAATTTTATAGGATGGTGAGAGAGATAGAAAGCATCAATGAATGTAATGGAGACAGTGGCAAAGAACCTCCAGAGGAAATAGTACCAAAACCCTAGACTAGCTGAAGTTAACCTGGTTAAGAGAGATAAATACAGACCAGGAACCAAAGGGAGAAAAAGCCAGCGATCAATTCAGTGGTCTACAGATAGTTATTCACCAAAGGAGCATGGCATCCCGCCATCCCAAATCACATTGTATTTGACTCATTGGACTGGCTGGGAGCTCAACTAGCTTAGTGAATTAACTGTTCTCCAACCATGGAGCTTCACCTGTCCAAGCTCTAATTCAGACCCAGACAACTATCATGAGTTATTTTCCTCTGAGTCATTGCTAAAAATCTTGACCAGCCTTAGGCTGAGCCCCTATGTCATAGCTCCACCATTAGAATTCTTCTCTTCCCTAGACACCAAATCAAAGCCTCTACACAAAATAAATCCAATCAGAATATTAGAAAGCACCTGTGAAAACAATATACTAGGAAGGACAATAAGCAGAAGGAGGAGCAACTCCATGTATGTAAGATAATAAGACAGTTGGAACTATTTACCTTATAAATACTACACTACATGTAATTCATGCAGTATATCTGAATATATACTATATAAAACATAATTTATAGAACATCTCTCACATGGGATGAAAGGTGTAACATAAAATATACATGTATTTTTATACAAACACATATATTTATTGTATAAACCTGTGCATATTCAAAGAGCTAATCATAGATGGAACAAAATAGTTATGGAGAATGTTGAAAGGGAGTGACATTGATCAAGATACTCTGTGTTCAAGCTGGACACCGATGGCTCACGCCTATAATCCTAGCTACTCAGGAGGCTGAGATCTGAGGACTGCGGTTCAAAACCATCCTGGGCAGAAAAGTCCATGAGACTCTGATCTCCAATAAACCACACAGCAAAAACTGGAAGTGCTGCTGTGGCTCAAGTGGTAGAGTGCTAGCCTTGAGCTGAAGAGCTGAGGGACAGTGCCCAAGCCCAGAGTTCAAGCCCCATGACTAACAACAACAGCAAAATATATGTTGTGTTCATAAACTGCTTTGTTGAATGACAACTCCTTTGTATAACTACTAAAGATAATAATAATAATAATAATAAATGAACTGGAAAAAAGCAATTATGGAATATTTACATGATCAAAGCTGAAGTTTTCTGAGGAGAACCTGTAATCTGGAAAGCCAACATTTATTTTAAAATATTACTAAAACAGAAAATAATTTTCCTAAAATGTTTAGTACTATAGCACAGTAGTTTAATGATTAAAAATATTTTTTAAAAATAAGACAAGCACAAAGTCCCAGGATAGGGATCCTGTGTGTTCTGCTCTTTCCAAAGACACAATCTTACAATGCTTTCATTCCAAGGCTTGACTCTCCAGGTGGACACTTTGTAAGTTCCTGACAAATTTTATTATGTAGCAAGCTTCTCTACCAACTGCTGTCTTCTGAGCTGGCCATACTTTTCACCTTAAGCTGCCTTCACTGCTCTCCTCTGCTGTGTCCTTCCTGCCAGAAAGCTCCAGGCCCACCAAGGCTGAGACAGGAGGGAGAAATTTTAGTGCTGGGGAAGACAGGGCAATTCCTAGAACCAGGGGAACACCTCAAGTAGCAACATATGTCCCGAGAAAGCATACCAGCACGTTTCTGGATTATTCATAACTATGCAGGGCTATAAATCTTGAACTTCAAAATGTTCCCAGTTCTGATGTTATGCTTTTTTGTTAAAAAAGCATTTTTTTCAAAAATGTACTTAGTAGATATCCAAGTTAAAGATGATCTAAGTAAATAATCTTTTTTTTCCTCTTTTATTCTGCCAGAATCCAAAGACTATCTTCACCAGTGAATTAAACATTCACTCATCTCTCAGTTAGTCATTCCTGGAGTTGTTACCATTTAAATCATTTTCACAGGAATTTATGGGCACTTAAACCTAGGTACTGACTGAAACTGTACTTTATGGGTGACATAAATGGTTCTGGGCTTTACTTTTTCTTTCCCTGTCAGTCCACATGGCAAATAATTGTATTTCATACTCAGAGGTGTCTAGCACATAGTAAATGTTCTTTTCCTGGTGCTGTCCATAGAATATGGATGTAAGAGGGTGCTGACGTGGTACAGGGGTTTATGTCAGGAAGGGGACTTCGTAAACTCTTGTGGGAACAGATACTTTTAGGTTTAATGAAAGTCTAAGTTAGCTGGAGTCTTGTTTCTCCTGTTAATGGTTTTAGTACATTTTTCATGATCTCAAAGGTAGTAATCATCTCAAAAAGATCAAAACAAGTAGTGAGCTTGAGAGGTTGCCGTGGACTGAATTCCTCTCTCCAAGCAAAAAAATGAATATACTGAAATATGGCTCTTACCTACCCTTAATCTGTCAGTATTTACTGATATCTGTACTTTTTGTTATTCTCAAGGCTAGTACACTACACTTGAGCCACAGCTCCACTTTTAGCTTTGTGGTGGTTAATTTGGACAGAAGAGTCTCATGGACTTTCCTATCCAGGCTGACTTCAAATCATGGTCCTCAGATCTCAGCCTCCTGAGTAGCTGGGATTCCAGGTATGAACCACTGATATTTGTTCTTTAAAAAGTTAATTAAAATAATGATGTCTGACAGAAGGGTCCTGATTTTGAATAGCTGGTGATCATGGGAGATGAGATGAGTGTTGGTATCAACAACTCGGGGACAGGCTGACTACGTGAGGATCTACAGAGGGTGACAACGAAGAGACCTTAGGAGAGACAGAACCTCCTCACATCCTGATCTTGGATTTCTACCCTCTAGATATGTAAGAAAACCAGTATTGGTTCATTTAAAGCACACTGTGGGTGGTAAGTTGTTATGCAACCCCAGCAAACTATGTTGACAGAAGCTGACAATATATCAGTGTCCAGGGCTAGAGCTGGAAGTGGTGCCATGAGCAAAGCCTTGATTCTTATGGCTGGAGGGCATTATCAGTACAGCAGAAGCATGGTAGTGGACACTTTCTGAAGAGTATCAGCTCAGGCCAACCATTCCTCCCACAGCTCTCAAGAGATATGTCTAGCACAAAACTGCCATGCCAACTTTACAATAGTGGGTATTTGGTCCAGGGTTTTCAACTGTTGTTTGGAAATTCCCTGGTGTTCCACAAAGACAGGAATCTGTGTTTAGTCTGACAGGTTCACTGAAAGGATTCTGTAGAGTGCTTGCCACAATCAAGAATGGAAATCAAAAGATCTTTATTAAGCAATAAACCATGGGAGCAACTGGAAGGTACTTCAATCCATATTGTTATAGTGCCTGCTTCAGAGAGGATGCCACACTTATGAGGAAGAAAGCAGAATTTGTGGTAGCACTGGCCTCTGTCATTGTCATCTCCCCATCTTTCTGTGGAAACCAATGCATCAAAAGTTATTCTATCAGCTGAGCACACCAGTGCGGTGGCTCATGCCTATAAACCTAGTTACTCAGGAGGCTGACATCTGAGGATCCTGCTTCAAAGCCAGCCTGGGCAGCAAAGTCTGTGAGATTATTACTCCAATTAATTGCAGAAAATGCCAGAAGCTGCACTGTGGCTCAAGTGATAAAGTGCTAGTCTTGAGCACAAGGAGCCCGGGGACAGTGCCCAGGCCAGGAGTTCAAGCTCCAGGACTAGCAAAATATAATTTTAAAAAAGTTACTCTATTATAAGATTGGGGTTCTTATTTTAAGATTGAAAGAATTTGTAAAAGGAACCATTTTAACAAAGGGAATTGAAGGTCTTATAGAAGATACAATTTTTAAATTTAGTTTTTATAGTAAAGATACTGTACAAAGTGGTTACAGTCACATGAGTAAGGTAATGAGTACATTTCCTATTGAGCATTGTTACCCCCTTCTTTGTTTTTTCCCCTACTATCCCTTTACTCCCCACATCGCCAATTTTTTCAGTGATAATTTAAACAGGGAGAGGGAGGGAAGAAGAAAATCAGCTATAGGTTCTGAAAGAGCACTTGCAATCCTTTTTGACGTGGTGACACGTGGTGTTGAAGCTATATCACATACGCATACCCATAAGATAACAGGCAAAAGGTAGACAGTCCAAACAGGGGAGATGCATCTACCAGTAGATGAGCTCTCTTCAGTTTGATATTTGCTTCATCCAATTTTTACCCATGATTTTTTAAAATCTGATAAATTCTTTTTTTTTAAATTTTACTTTTTTTTTATGCTGTACAGAGGGGTTACATCAGTAAGTTAATGAGTCCATTTCTTGTCAAGCATTGTTACCCTCCTTTGCTTTTCTCCTATTATCCCTTCCCTCCCTCAAGTGAGGAGTTTGTATCAAACCATTGGTTGTACGCAATCTCTTGGATTTCATGTTTTAGTAAAATTTAAGGAAGTTAGGAGGACAGCAAGACCTACTTCTCATTTAGCCAAACCAGATCATTGAAATGTCTACTACTCTCTACTACAATTGTTTTTTCTAGTCAGAGAACTACATCTAAGAGGCACCCATAGGCTCAGTACCCTCTGGGATTAGAAATACAAACCATTTTTCAAGATTCAAATCATTTGTAGATTCAATTTGCAATTTGGTTGTCCATGGGCTGAATTTCGACCTGTGGGCTCTGTTTTGTTTGGTCTGTAATATGCCTGAAAAGAATTTCAGTCAGATGCCAACACTGGAATGTAGTGACATTCATATAAAAATCCAGATTTCTCATTGTTTTCTTTTAAAAAATGAGTATCTGGCAACTTTGTCTGCCAGAAATTGATGGGAACCACACTAGTCTTTGAATGTGAGTGGTGTGGTCTTTTCTCAGCACACTGTATTCAATTAAGTGACACGCCTGGTCCCCAAGAGCATTCTGTTTGAGATTCCTAACTTAAATTGTTTGCAGTGGGATCTGGTATGGGTGCTTTATTTTCACCAGTGGTTGTCAGTGTGTGCGTGTTTTGATGCTGCAAAATGATGGGCAAGTACAGAAGTTTGGCTCTGGTGGTGAGTTTGGGTAAGTATCTCACAAGTTTCCTGCACTTGGAAGTGCGGGCATAAATAGGATAGTTTCTGCCTTTGGAGAACCCAGGATTCAATCTGTGTGGTAAGGTTAAGCAGTGAGTAGAAATAGGAGGGCAAGGCAAAGACAGTGCAAGTTTAGATTGTGGTTGTCTGCAAAAAAAAAAATGGCTGAGATAGAAAAGTTGGGAACCACCAAAGTAACCAGAGCCATGATCAATAACCTAAATCAATGGTTAACCTATGACTATGATTGACAGGGGTTTTCTTAAGGCAAAATACTTTTTTGTTCTATAGAATTTATTTTGTCAAACAACGGGACAAGAAGCTCCATTTACTAAAAGTTTATTCTGTACCAGCCATACAATTAAGGGCTTTACTCAATGTTCATTCCAGACATTTTTTTTTCTGAGACCCAAATGTGTCCCTAAAACCAGGGTTACATAGATGAACAAGGCAGATCCTTGCCCTCAGAAGCTCAAGAGAGAGAGACAGACATTCAGCCAGTATATTCATAAAAGTACCTTATTGTACATGTATTAAATACCAGAAGTCATGTTCTGGGGATTTGAACCAGAAGGAGGATGTGGAAAGGTCAAAGACAACTTTCCTATGAAAGAAGCATTTCAACAAAACCTACAGGCATACAGGTGGTAATGGGACAGCAGAAGTATAGGCAACAAGGTAGAAAGAAAAAGAAATAGACCTCTGTGAACTATTTATTTTGTGTCTGGTGAGGGACATGCATTTCCATTTAACAGATCATAAAACCGAGGTTCAGAGAAACTGAGTTCAATCATGAGTGCTATTATCTCAGATCAGACACAAATATAGCATGATCATGATTGACTAGCTAAAAGAAGAGATGCGATTTAAACTAAATACCATATAATATATTTTCTATGTTATACTTCCTATTAATTTTTAATAACAATACAGGAGCTTGAACTGCAGGCCGGGCGTGCACTTTCGCTTTGCTTTTTAACTCATTGCTGGCACTTTACCACTTGAGTCACACTTCCAATTCTGGCTTTTGCGGGCTGGAGATAAGAGTCTAACGTGGCTGGCTCTGAACTGTAATCTTGTTTCCTAAGTAGCTAGAATTATAGGCATGAGCCATCAGTGCCTAGCTTCATTCCTATTCTTTTTTATTGGAGGGGACTAGCAGGAAACTCTTGGGAAGAATGATTTGAGTTCTGTTTTGATTTCATATTCCAATGTTATTTCAGTCTGTTTCATGAGAAACAGAGTAAGCCACAAAACCTTCTTCCATAATTTATATAGAATATGCAAATCAGACTTATCAAATTAAAGGGCCAATTCCAGATTAACCAAAGTTAAAAACTACAGTTCATCTTGTATGTGGTAATTTTAAGACCAGCATGTTAAACACCTGAAATTCAAATCTACTTGTACCATTTAACAGTTGCAAATTTGGGGCTAATAGTTTAATTCCTCGGATTCGGATTGCCAGTTTCTCTTCCATAAAGGAGATTAGTAACACTTACCCGCGGTACTAATCTGAACCATGCGACTAGGAGTGCATAAACCATCCATCCTTCCTTTACTAGATCTCTCTTCCTTCTCCTCTCGAATTTTTTTTTTTTTGGTCGGTCTTGGGGCTTGAACTCTGGGCCTGGGCACTGTCCCTCAGCTCTTCAGCTCAAGGCGAGCGCTCTACCACTTGAGCTACAGCGCCACTTTCTCCTCTCGAATTTTTGTGTCTAGTTCCCAGACATCTTCAAAGGGCTGACCTACAAACCTGCGAGCTCTCCCGTTGTTAGATTTTTAAGTCCCTGACCAAGTGTGTGCTACACAGTTCCTTTTCCTTTCTTTTCCCACAACCACCTTGTTCTCCAGAATCATTCAGTGTATATCTCCTTCCTGATTGGAAGTAGAGAAGAAGGTGAAAATGCGCCAAACTCAAAAGAGTTGGAGAAGAGAGATGTAGAGGCCCAGAAAGATAGGAAGGGTTGAACTGCTCCTCAGAGTGGAATGAGTTTGTATAAAGGTAGCCACTGACTCATTTTGATCTTTCCTTGTATCCTCAGCATCGGGAAAAAGTCCAACACGCCAGTTCCTGGATCAGCATAGGATATCGTAATCAGAGGAAGGCACCTCATTGTTCATGTCCCTTCTGACACGCTGCCTTCAAGTACTGGGGTGTTTTCCTTCTTACACTTTGTTAAATATGGTTTTAATCAGCTGTGACCACTAGGGAAAAAAATCAAACTTTAGGATGCTTTTTAAAAAAAATGTTTCGTTTTCCACGTCCAATCTCCACGTCCAAAGAGCTGTGCAGGAACCTATGGCAGACTGCTTTGAAACCTCCAAAGTGCAAATGAGCGAATAGAAAGCAAGTGTGCTGCATGTTACAAGTTGGCTACATGCTTCACTTCTCAATCAGGCAATGTGTCCACAGATGCCAAAAGAGACAGAGACACTGTATACATGCTCACCCAGCCCCTAACCCTTAATTCCTGGCTGCCTGCCTAGGTCCCAAACACTGAAGGGGTGCATCTTAGCTCTTCCCCAAGAACCACATTCCCTTGGTTTCTGTTTTCCAATGTAAATGCTAACTTTATGATACTATTCAGAAGTCTCCTAGGAATATTCTTCTTCTTCTCTGGGATGTTCTTATGATCACTCTGTTCTTGTTTGTCCAAGTAATGATGCTCTCCCCACCTTCAATCTTCTTCTCAGAATTGCCAGTCAGGCGACCCCATTTTGATCTCTGTAACTAAATGAATTGCCTTTCATCAGGATTTTGGAAGTCACAGACATGATTCAGAAGCTACTACGTACAAACTACATATCCTATTAGACTGTGATACATTTGAGAATGGAAATAGGATTTCATTTGCCTCTGTGTCTTCATAGTACTCTGAATGACTCCTGTTAAAGAACTTAAACTGCAGAGCAATAAAAAAAACAACAACAACACATATTTGGTGACTGACTACTATTAACTTTCCAGGTAACTATGGGAAACTTATTTAACTTTTGAAAGCCTCAGTTGGCTCACTGATAAAACAGGAGGAATAATAAGACCTAACTCATAATATTGTTTTTAGGATCACATAACAAAATGCCAGTAGAGGACTGGGCATAATTCTTGGCACACCATTATACCTACTATAAACACTCATCTTTGTCCTGTGCAAATGTTTCAAAGATGACTGAAGGGTGGACATGAGCCACAATGGTTCTAACAAGATTGATCGATGCCAGAATTTTGCCTTAAACACCATTGACCCAGGAATAACTCTGAGGCTTTGAGTTGTTCATTAAGACTGTATTAAAATTATTTTAACCTTTGGTGGTTGCCCAGAGCCAGACATACTGGGGAGCTGAGGTTTGCCACAATGAGCCATGTCCTCCCACGGATCTCCACCTCTGGCAGAGCCTTGGAGGGGCCTGGGCTAGGGGCCAAGGGAACATTCTCCTCACTCAAACCTGTACAGTGACGTGTGTTCTGGAAACGGAAAGAAAGGTTCAGCTGTTTGGCTCTTTTAGTGACATGGAGTCTCCCAGCTTAAAAATATCTACACTCCCCCCCCCCCCCCCCCCCCCCCCCGCCACACACTTGATCTAAAACTCTGGTTATGTCTAAGTCAGTCTGACCTTTCGCTGCCCTGTGGTGAAGAAGGCATCCCTGAATTTCATTCCTTTTTATACTGATGGGGACAACTTCAGAACCACCGCGGATCCTAGCAGCCTCCTGAAACCAAGAACACCGCCTCACTGAGTATTCAATGTTGCAAGGCAAGCTCAAGTCTCCCTTCATCATGATAGTGTCCCTTTACTGAAGGGGGTCTAAAGTTAACTATTTATGGAATCAGCTGCCTCTGCTTTTACAGTGATTGTTCTTTCTCTTTCAATGTCTGTATCTGCCTTCAAGACTTTTCAAGTCACACTACAGACTCTCTTCATATTATAATGGCAGCTGGGTATACATTGTGTTTCAGTAAGGTTACATTAGCCATATGCCCACTATGTGAAAATGGAAAATATTACAATGAACCTGGGTTTCTTTTCTTTTCTTTCTTTTTCTTTTCTTTTGTCGGTCATGGGGCTTGAACTCTGGGCCTGGGCACTGTCCTTCAGCTCTTCAGCTCAAAGCTAGTGCTCTACCACTTGAGCCACAGCGCCACTTCTGGTTTTCTGGTGGTTTATTGGAGGTAAGAGTTTCACGGACTTTCCTGCCTGGACTGGCTTTGAACCGCGATCCTCAGCTCTCAGCCTCCTTTGTAGCTAGGATTACAGGCATGAGCCACCGGTGCCAGGCAAACCTGCGTTTCTTGATACTCATTTTGTGCATTCCGAATTCCTTTGTCGTTCCTTAAGGTTTCTAGATTCATAGTTATGCTTAGAATTGGTTTCAATCGTTCTCAATGCTAATTGTTCTTAATGCATGGGAGTAGAAAGGAAAAATATAGTGGTACAAATTAGAATGGTTTCCAAACTCATGGCAATTACCAATGTTAGTGTTATTCCCCTCTCTTCTTGGAGAAGCCTTTCAACTACTCCTTACCTGCCTTGGCTCCTACCTCTTTTCCCTCAAAAGTAAGTACTGCACAAGGAAGGATACTAAGTATAATGACTTCTCCAAAGATGATAACTAAGAAAATCTGTATCAAAATCAGAGTCCTATCCAGCAACAACTTATTCAGAAAATGAGCACTGATGTTGGTCCAACCAATCAAAACTCTTGATTGTGATATGTTTCATTTTTTTTTCAACTAACACCGGGATGGAGAGGTTTTCTTCCCTTCTTAGGTCTAAAACTGGGAAGATTTGATCCTGAAAGTTGCTAGAGGCTTCACAGAGAAATCATTCTTTGGTTTTCCCAGTGTTATACCTGTCCTGGTTTAAATCAGATGAAACATATACCTCCTTTCCTGCAAACAAATTCAAGTTGATTTTATTTCTCCGGCAAAAAAGGTGTTTTCATTAATGGCATAGGCAGACAGGATTAAGAATTGAATCATGAAAGTCTGTGGTCATTTAGTGAGTTTTATATTAGCAAAAGGCAGGAAGATATTTGGGACTAATGAGAATGACACATTTAGAAGTCTTACAGGAATCCAGGAATTGGAACTGGATTGAGGGAAATTGTTAGAATGTCTCAAATGGCTAGCATGAACATGAGAAATTCATCTCTTTTCTTTATCTAATTACTATTCATCCCTGATAGGGTTCTCTTGTCATGAGCACTGGCTTAAATGCTGTAGGAGTGCTACATCTGCTTCAGGCTTTTGTGGTTTGATCATGTATTTACACTTTCAGGGATCACCTCCATTGAGATATTTCCTGAGATCCATGTTTCCCCTTTTCTGTTCCTTGTCAGGGACATGTTTGTGTATTTGTTGTTGTTGTTTTGAAAACTGGAGGAGGGGGGGAATCAAGGCCTCATCTTTTATAGGTGGTCTATCTGCTGCTGAGCCATGCTTCCAACCCTATTTTGCACTGGTAATTGAAATAAGATGCAATTTAAGATCTTACTTCCTGCTCAGGCATAAGTCTGGACTGTGATCTGCCTATTTTATGCAAACCTTGGATGGGAGGTTTGCTGTTGTATCCAGCTTTCTTCTGTTGAGATAATCTCATAGTTTTTTTTTTTCTTTCTTCTAAGCTTATTTGAAACCACAATCATCCTAACCTCCGTTTCCCACATTGCTTAGGGGGATGGATGTTTGCCCTGTGCCCATTTATAAACTGAGAGAGGAAGGGCTCATGAACTCTTTTGACTGGGTTGACTGCAAACTGTGATCCTCCCATTCTTAGCCTCCCAAGTAGCTAGGATTGCAGGCATGACTCACCAGCTCCCAGCTTATTTGTGTACCTCTGTTGGCCCTGTTTCCTCACTGTTTGCCTTTCTTCATAGACTCTCATAGTCACATTCATAACAGATTTTCAACAGTGAATTATATCCCTCACTAATGTTATGCTCTGTCATGTCACCTTGTAGAAATACTGTCATTTTAATGGAAAGCGTTCTTTAAAATTATTAGTTACATCTCATTGAAAAGAAAGCTCAGACCTCAAAATGTGTAAGTGGCTTATTCTAAGAGACTTTTCAGGAAGGATCTAGCTCTTCCTTCTCTCAGTGAACTCACATCATGCTATTCTATGCCCTGTATCTGAGGTTACTTGTAGTGCCCTACTAACACCACAAAAACTTTGAAGTGTAGTTCCCCAGCTTGGATATTTACTGTTTTAGTTCCTGGGTCTGTTGTAACAATGGACCTTACAACAATGTGCTAACACCAACAGAAAACAATCCCCCATAGGTCAGGAGCCCAGAAGTTTGAAATCAAGGTGTCTGCAGGATTTGATTTCTTCTTGGGCTCTGGAGAAGGTCCACTTACTGCCTCAATCCCAGCTACTGGTAGCTTCTAGCAATCGGTAGGGTGTTCCTCCACTTCAGATGCATCCTTCTGCTTCTCTGCCTTTGAGATCCTTTGCCTTCATCTCTGGGTATCTGAATCTTCTTTTTGTCTCATTAAACAGCATTTGTCATTAGGGTAAAGACCATCTTAACCTCAGTTAGTCTCATCTCTAGATCCTTACCTTAATTATGTCTACAATTCTCTAATCCTGTGTAATTCAGAATAATTAGACTTCATCTAAAGAATTACCATAAATAAGGTTAACTGTTCATTACTCTTTCCTACTTACCTCATACTTTAAAAGTGTCAGTTCTCTTTAGAAATTATTCCATCTTGAAATGCTTACTTTGGGCTCAATCTGTATACACTGCCCTCTGTTTACATTCCAATGGAGCACCATGTTCCTTTCTATGATGGACATAAACATTCTACATTTCCTTTACTCCCCTCTTCCCTCTTGGATTTTCTTTGAGAATAAGGGCTCTGCTTTCTTATTCACCCTCTTAGGATGAAATGTTGAAATGCTATTCTCCAGGAGATTGACTGGCATAAGATGGTTCTTAGTCATGATGGGGTTTTTGTTGTTTTTTTTTTTTTTTTAAAGAGAATCAAATCGTGTTCCTTTATGATGAGGTTTTTCCTTAGGAGTTGTCAGATGGCAGGTATGAAGCCCATGAGTGATAATGTTTTCAGAAAGTCTTTAACGAGGATGAGCCAGTAGTTGTTGTATTCATGAAAGATACCTAACATCACCTGGCCTGGGCTGCGTTGGGTCACCTCTCACAAACTCACAGATTGAAATACCATTCCCTCTCTAGCTCAGATTGTGACTATATGTCAAGATAGAACTTGAACTATCATTAAGGTAAAGGAACTCACAAGGTGGCTCTGCACCCAACATGGCTGATGTCATATTACTGACAATGACACATGGAAGAGCATATGAAGACACAAGAGGAAGCTGACCATCGATGCGAATGATATAAGATTCAAAAGAATTCAACCCTTTGAACATCTTGATCCCAGATTACTAGCTCTAAGGTTATAAGAAAATACATCTTAGTTGCTTAAGCCACTCAGAGCCTATGCCCCACCCCCTTTTAATTTTTTAATTTTTAATTTTTTAAAATGATTTTTATTGTGAAAATACCATACAGAGGGGTTACAATTACATGCGCAAGGTAATAAGTAATTTCTTCCAAGCATTGTTGCCTCCTCTTTTGTTTTCCCTGCCCCACCCCTCTTTTTTAATAGCAAGCACTAACAAATGCATATAGCATCTAAGAGGAGAACCACTCATCACTCACAAGGTGTTGATAAAGATGATGTGGGATTTGGAGTTTGGAATAGTTTTCTTACTACTTGGGTAAGATATGTAACCCCTCTGAGTCTTTTCTGGGAAGTAGAAAGAACCTTCAGGTTTTTTGAATGTGTCCTGCACATTCAACTATGAATGCATCCATTTATTGATTCCAGGGTCACCTACAGAGTGCTCACTCTGTGACCATGACTGTTTCAAGCACTGAGGTCAGAGCGCTGAGCACAACGGACAGGACCACCATTCACGTGGCAGTCACAATCCAAGCAAGAGAATGAACAAAAATAAAACACCAAACAGCAAGAAGTATGACAACAGAAATCAAGCCTTGCTGGGTTAGGACATGACTGGGTGCTTCTTGAGTTGATTCGCTGTTGAAAATTTGTCATGTATGTGATCCTCATTAACAGCAATTAGCAGCACCCTCAAGCCAAACAGACGGTTCTTCTTTGAACAAAGCAAGCAGCCAGGAGTCCTGTGCTTTCTAATCACATTATCTCACTGCTGTGTTAATATTTCACAGCTTACAGAGAAGGCTTACAAGGAGGTATCTTACTAAATCCTATTGACAACCCCAAGAAGCGTGGCTTCAGATCACAGCTCTTGTTTTCTAGGTGTGTGGATAGAGGAATCTAGGGCTTAATTGCCATACCTAATATCAATGGCCCACCAAGGAAAGAACTGGGATCAAAGCCAAGAGGGTTTCATTATTATTGTTGTTATTAATGTTTTTTATTTTTATTGCAATGTAGTGTGAATTTCACATCACCAGTGTTAAGTAAACGAGAAAGAAGTATTTTGGAAAGCTTCCATACAGTTATTTGTTTGGCATGGGTGCATCTGTTTTGAGGTGTTGGGCAGAAAGAGACTAGATTTCATTTAAGAACAGGGAACACTAGATCCAGTCACCTACTAATAAAAAAAGAGGACAGAGATAGGACTGGAGCCATTATCTGTTTGACCCTATGTTTATTGCCAAATTTGAGTCACAGGCTATCTCCTGCAATGCAGGCTTTGGGACTCACTTTAGGATTCTTTCTACAGCACTTGATCATGAACACAACTGTTTCTCATCATGGTGATAGCATCATACTCTTGGTAGGGCTCTAAGGTGACATTCTGCAGACCCCTATATTCGCTTTTTAACAGCTAACAAGGCCTGGGGACTTTCCTTTCCTCCTCAGGAGGCCAAGGGGTCCTTAAAGTAGGAACAATTCCACCTTACTAATAATACCCCCAGATTTAGCACATAGCAGGCATTCAACTCTTGAACAAAGAGTTTGTAGGTTTCAGTTAACTCACATTTAAAGAAGACTGTAAGGAATATGTGGTTCCAACTTGTGCTGGTAAAGGAATCCATTCAGACTTGCTGCTCTTCTTCAAAGAGACTTAACTGAGCACCAAGAGCTTTCTCTGCAATGACTTCATTTCCATTCCTATAAGAATATGTGGTTAGCTGGGCATTGGTGGCTCACGCCTGTAATCCTCGCTACTCAGGAAGTTGAGATCACAGTTCAAAGCCAGCCAAGGCAAGAAAGTCCATGAGATTCTTATCTCTAACCACCAGAAAATTGGAGGTGACTCTGACTCAAAGTGGTAGAGCGCTAGCCTGAGCGAAAGGGTACAGAGTCAGGCCCCAGGCCCTAAATTCAAGCCTCACAGCACACACACACACACACACACACACACACACACACACACACACACACACACACACACACACACACACACACACACACACACACAGAATGTAATATAAATAATATTGGGCAAAACAACAAAATGAACTATTTAGTGCAATCAGGTTAAATGCTAAAGTTGACTGATGGGCTATTCATTTTTCTTTTTCTCACTCCTTATAGGAATCACCAGGGTAACTTCTACACATGAACATGTCTGGGCCAGCATTTCTGAGGAGTCCTCAAACGTTCAGTGTCCTCATGCGTAGGCACCTGAACAAACATCTCAGTGCTTTAAGAGCTGAAAGAGTGTCCCATGTTAAAGAGAAATTCTTCCCCCACAATTTTCCACTTGTCCTTGTCCTCTGCGCCATTTCTCTTTCTGAGGACAGGTCACCAGAATATAGCTGGAATAGTAAAGTCAGAGGGTCTGGTTTCCTTCAAAGGAAAACTTAATCTGTCTCCATAAACAGTGGAGATAAAGACTGGACATCCCTCTTGGTTGGGTTGATGAGCCTGTGAAAAAGGATGTATTATTTCACAGAGTAAACAAAATGAAACAAACTCCCAAAGAAACCCCCTGTCTTTGCCTCTGTACCACAGAGCATTGTTTGTCCACAAATATTTCTTCCTGTTTTCCTTTCATCCGCATCTTTGCCCTTCAGAAGTCCTTTTTCTGTCTTATCCCTCTGTCCCGCGGTGGGACCTAATTCGTGCCACAAAGATCTCAGGGTATATAATATCCTTTTTCCTCTAGATGCTTTTCTTGAGAAGATCATAATTCCTCCATTTTCTTCCCTCACTATGTCTGAAATTCTAGTTTAAAACATTACTTGCCTCATTACCTATAAATTCCTTCTTCAATGTCCCCTATAAATAGGATGAAATATAACTTATCATCCCAACTGGGGCATTTTTGACAGTGAAAAAGGGTCTATTAATAATAAAATCAGCTATAACCAAGAGAGGAAGAACTGTGTTCCTTAGCTAGGATGGATGGTGGCCTTATTTATGAGAACTCACAAACTCTGCTTGGAAAAACTAACAATGGCGCATTTAGCTCAAACTTCACTGGCATCTTCTGAAGATTTTTTAACCTATCTGCAAAAGAAGACATAAATGGCAAATGGAGGAAGGAATGGAGAGAGAGAGGGAAAGGAGAGAATCACAGTGAATGGAAGAGAGGAAGATAGGGAGGGAGGGAGAGAGTAATTGACTAAGATGATTATGCAGCTATTAAGCAGGAATTGAACTTCGGCTTATTCTGGGAATTTCACATCCTGGCTCCTGCCCCACATACTTCTCGATTTATAGCTGTTCTCTAACAAATGTTGTTTTTCTATAACAATATGTAAATTATCCTAATAATACATTCAGTTTACTTCTTATCCCAAGAAAAGATTCCTCCTACCTCACAAGATTCTGGAGTCATACATCCAAAGGGTTGTACGTCAGGATACAGAAGAGTCTCTTGTACACTGCAAGTACTGCAATACTATTCACATTAGCTATGCTATGGAAACAGTAAAAGGTACCCTACAATTGATGGATGGATTAAGAAAATGTGGCATATGTGACAGTGGAAGGTTACTCAGTAATCAAAGAGAACAAAATTATGTTGTTTGTAGGTAAATGATTGGAACTGGAGATCACCAGGTTAAGCAAAATAAGCCAGGTTCAGAAGGATAAGTCGTGTTTTCTCTCATGTGGATGTTTGAACTCAAAGATGAAGGTACACACACAGTCATACAAGAATTGTGTGAATGTAAAACAAATTTTAATTCTTTCAGGGGAATAGAGAAGATGGGAAAGAAAATGTTAGAGGATGACATGGAACTATATAGCCTCTCTGAATGGTGATGGAAATATGCAACTCCCTGAAAGCTATTGAAATTAATAACAAGGGATAGATAAGGGAGGTTTTAATGAGAATACATGAGAAATGAGATTCAACCTGCATAAAAGTACTGTATGTGCATGTGTGAAATACCATGGCGAAATCCTTTGAACAGTTAACATACACTTAAGAGCATGAAAGACAGGAAGGTAAAGCAGGTCCTATCTGACGTGTAGGTAGTAATATGAGGGGGAAAGTGAACAGAGTAGGTGAAGGCAGTTAATATGGTCAAAATACATTATGTAGCTGTGTGAAAATAGAACAATGAAGATTACTGACATTGGTCTGGGAAGGAAGGAGTGGGGTGAAGGAGAGTAACAGAAATAATGAATTTGATCCAATACATAGCATACACATTTGGACAAGTTAGAATGAAACCACTTTGTACAACTCATTAGTACTAATAGAAATGTGTAGGGAAGGATTCTGGTTCTTTAGTATAGCTAGCTCAACCTTCTTCAAAATATAGCTACTGAAATTTTATATTTAGGATACATAGGGAAGGGAGATGGCACTTAATTAACTTCTACAAACATTCCTGATTGCACAGGTAATGTCATTATTAAATGTGCCAGAGACCAGATGCTGGTGTTTGAAACATAATCTAATAATTTAAAAATCCAAATATGACCTCGACAATGCAAGCTTGAAATTTCACTCCAGTTCTTTCAAGATCTACCATGCACCCATTTCATCCTTTCTCATTATGATCATTTTTCTTATCGTCTTCCTCATCATATTTTCTCCATGCCTTTTCACAGTTGAATCCAGGCATATTCTGAAATATGTGGATATTTGAGGATATTGGGTGATTGCTTTGAATTTTTCTGAAGGAAATATTTCTACTTTTTAAACTTAAAGGATGCTTGCAATTCTATTTCTAGTGGTTTGATTTTACATGGGCCAGCTTTATTGGATTTCTTGCAGAAGTAAGAAGCATACATATATTTGCAGCTTCCATTAAGAGCTAAATTGACATTATATTTTAGAAATACTTTACGTTTGTGTATGATTAGTCTCTGAGCTTTAGAAAAGACATAATAGACCATCTAATTGTGTCTGGCGATAGCCTAATATGGGATGAATAAAAGGAAAACAAAGCTTAAATGACAAATGAGGAGACTAAGGTCTAGTCTGGGTTTCAGCATATTGTGACATCGCTTCATCCTGCAAAGTTTTATCCTTGTTTGGGAAAATGAAAGAATGTTATGACATTAGGGCTTTTCAAATTATGTTCCAAAGAGTTCTGGAAGTTTTTGAGGTGTCTATCAAGATGAACTAAAATCTTACTCCTTAGGATCAACTTGTTTCTGTTATATAAATGAAGACTCTGTATTGTTTTCTTGTGTGTGTGTGTGTGTGTGTGTGTGTGTGTGTGTGTGTGTGCATGGGCACACGCGTGTATGTGCGTGTGCATGCTCACAAAGGAGTTGTGGATAATAGAAACTTTATTGCTAATGAAAACTTTAAATAATGAAATTTCTAGAGGTCTTGTAGTTAAGCATTTTATTTAATGTTATCCATATTCTGGATGAATTCTCTGAGTCTTTATGAATTGATACAGAAGTGCCATTTGATGTATTCAGGGGGATGAAGAAAACCAGTGTGAAGCTTGAAAATAATAACTACCTTTTATCATTCTAGGGAAATAAATGGAAAGTAATAGTATGCTTAGCACATAAATGGGCCCTCCATCCAATTTAATTCCAAATTCCAAATACTTGTGGGAGAAAATCTCATTGACTCAATGTAGTTGAGGTTCCTGGCAGTGAAGTAACCAATTATAACCAAGACCAGTGAGCTTCAGTGGATACATCACTGTTGTGGGCTGGGTCAGCCATTCTTTGGGAAAAGGGTAATTGAAGAACTCAATGAAGGTCCTCTGCAGCACAAAGAAACCCTCTCACCATGTGAGACTTCATAGGTGGTCAAATACATAGTCTGAGCGAAGCATAGTTTGTGGCACACATTCTGAGAATGACCGTTCTTTCAGGTCTCATTTCCAATCACGGACTAACCTCCTTGAACTTTCTGTCTAGCATTAGCCAGATGGGGTTCCCAGGGAAGAGATTTGAAGGTGCAGACTAGCATGCTGGCATTGTATCAGGCAGTCATTTGTAGAGAAAGGGAAGGAGAGAGGATTGGACAGAGACAGAAGTTGGGCAATGATGGAGTCATAACGGAGTTTTAACAGATCCAGGATCCCTTGAGCTGAAATTACCTTTCAGAGCTATCCTGAGCTGTTCTCTGGAGCCAGACATTTATACTTCAGTACAGATCCATCACTGAATACAAGTTTTCCCAGGAAAGGGTCTTTCCTGCATCACTAAGGTCAGCTGGCAGCATTTTCAGCAGATAGAAAATATTATGATGAGATCTGGACTGCACAACAAAATATCCCACACTGAGCTATAAGCATGCACATCCTATTCATGTCTTACCCCAATCTTTGTGTAATAAGAAGATAATATACATAAGTTTGGACATTACTGTGCTACATGAAACATTGGTTCTTCGATGACAAGAATTAAAAAATTGAATAATCTAGAAGTATACAAAAGTATTCTGCAGCTTTGTCTCTTTGTGAAATAGGATGGTAGCAGGGATGTTCTGGGATCATCCTTGTTTGGAAACTAAGGAACATAAAGGATGGAGTATGAGGACTGAAAAGTCTGTATCAAGGTCATTCATCTGGTAAATTCTCTTACAGTATTGGGACACACAGTTCAAAATCAAAGGTGTCACTCTTGCTTCTAGAGGCTGCTGATCATTCTTGGCCTTTTACCACCTGGTAGAATATCACTCCAGCCTTTGCTTTGCTCTTCCTATGGACTTCCCTTCTGTATGTCTTTGAGTCATCTCCCTTTCTATTTTTTAAAAGGTCATTGGTCATTAGATTTAGAGCTCTTGATAATGACTTAATTTTAAGCTGATTATCTCTATAATGATCTTTATTATAGAGTCATGTCTTCATTGTCTCTTTAAAGGATCACAATTCAACCAATTACACAAGGTAATGTGCTGGTGACCCGTGCTGATATTTCTTTGAATTTTCTCTACAATTCACATGTATCTCTGGTCTCATGGACCCACACTGCGTGCGCTCCCGCCTAGACTTTACCAGCTTTGTATTCATCATCATAATTGTATGCTACATGTGTCTTTGCATCTCTACTGTCTCTACATCATGTACTTCTTGGAATGGCATTCTTTTTCACACGAATCCAAACTTCTTTAGGAATGCAGGGCCTCCGCCATCCTATTGGAAACTATCCTTTCATCTCCGTTTACACTGGATCCTTTCTCCTGTACATTCCACGCTGCACTCACTCAAGGCAACTACATTTTCATAGCTATCCTGAGGTAATTAATAATTGATTAATTGATATTTATTAATAATAATTAATAAATAATTGATATATTAAGAGCTACAGACATAGGAAACCTACAAACTAGTACATTTCAATCAATTCAAATACCCACAGATAGTATCAAGATACTCAGGGCAACAGACATGATCAATATTTCTCAAAATGTCCTTGTGCTTCTCTGCTTTATTTTGTCTTGTTTTGTCTTTTTCTGGTAGTACTCACAGTGGACATGAGATTTGTTTTTAACAGATTTTGAAGCATACAATATCATGTTGACCATAGGAACAATGCAAGCAGCGAGCTCTAGAATTAATTCTTCTAGTGTAAATAAAATCCATGCCCATTGAAAACAATTCCCCACTTTTCTAAATATCAAAGACGTTTAAGACGCTTCTGCTCTCATGTTTTCGCTTGTTATTTTGTGATATATATATATATATATATATATATATGTATATACAAATCTCTCCCTCCCTCCCTTTCTCCCTCTTTCTCTTCCTCTGTCTCTCTGTCTCTGCTTCTGTTTGTCTCTCTCATTCAAGTCCTGCTCAGCCTTCCAGTTTCTTTTCAAGTATTATTTTGTTCAGAAACATGCCAGTTGTTCCTATCTGTGAACTTCCTAATCATGGCTCTTCCAGTGGGAGGTTTTGCTGGACTTTGCATATACATTTGCACCTATTTGTCTGTAGATTGTCCCATTAGACTATTCTAAGAGAAAGTCAAAACTAAGGAAGATGGGATGGTGTATTTTTATCTGTGTGCCCTACCAACTGAAGCAGTCAGTTTTGTTTTGTTTTTTTTGTTGGTCATGGGCCTTGAACTCTGGGCTTGGGCGCTGTCCCTCAGCTCTTCAGCTCAAGACAAACGATCTACCACTTGAGCTACAGCACCACTTCTGGTTTTCTAGTGGTTTATTGGAGATAAGAGTCTCACGGACTTTCCTGCCCAGGCTGGCTTTGAACTGCAATCCTCAGATCTCAGCCTCCTGAGTAGCTAGGATGACAGGCATGAGCCACCAGCGCCCGGCGCAGTCTGTTGAGTGATTTTTTTTTATCAATATTATAAACAAAAAGTCACATTTCATGTTTGCCACCAATATTTTTGCTGGATTTACCTTTTTATCTTTAGTAATAATCAAAACACAAATTTAAGATATTTTTACAATGCATTATTATTTTTCTGCCAAATTATACTCACTTAATTCATGACTCATCTTTATTTTCCTTAGGAGTGACAGGATTTTGATGTCAACACCTCTTGAAAGAATTCAGTGGTTTGATTTGTAAGATAGAAAGAATTGTAATTTTCCAGTTCAGACAGAGCAATCAAAGGCCAGCCCCTAACTTATGCCTAAACTTTTTTCCAAAGAGAACTGTATTATACACTCTCATTCCCACTGATTATTAATATCTATTCAGAAGTTATACAGATGAGCATTGGCCAGTAGAGTATTATCATAAGGCATGTTAAGATGTTTGTGTTGTGGGTCAATGCCAAGCACACAATCATTTATGGAAGGTGAAAAGACAAGGCATTCTTCTCATGATGAAAAGTCTTCTTTAATCAGTATCATATAAAAAAGTATTTTTTAAAAAAAGAAAATCATCTATGGAAACAACCCAGATGCCCTACCACAGATGAATGGCTCCAAAAATTGTGGTATCTATACACAATGGAATATTATGCAGCCATTAGAAATGACAAAATAATGGCATTTGCAGGGAAATGGATGGAGCTAGAAGGAATCATGTTGAGCGAGGTAAGCCAAGAGTGAAGAGACAAACGGTACATGGTCTCCCTGATAAGTGGATGCAGTGGATGCTAAATCCAAAACGTTAGGTGATATGACAAAACTAACAGGACTTAAGAAACAAAGAACTCCCACTCATCTGGTCAAACCACTACTAAATATCCCCATGCTGCTGATCACATGTATGGTGTATAACATGTGAACACCGTTATATGTTATAGACTGTGATAGACAATTTGCTCCAGGAAAGTTACAATGAACTTGTGACTTTAAATGAGCATCATTATTCCACAATACTGTGAAATTCCAGAAATTATGTAATCACTTAATCACAATAAAAAAAAAGAAAAAGAACCTTGGGGAAGATAGGGAGGGAAGGGATGGTAGGGGGAAAACAATGGAGGGGGTAACAATGTTCAAGAGGAAGTGTACTCATTACCTCACTCATGTAACTGCAACCCTCTGTATAGTATCTTTACAATAAAAAATTTAAAAAAAGAAAAAAAAAAGAAAATCATCTTGAAAAAGAGTCTAGTAAACTGAAAAGAAATAAAGCATCCAAATCTCCTTATCTCAAGATGAAAAAATATAATATGTCATTATATAAATACCTTTCCTAAGTAATTTTAAGCCAAAGATGAAGAATTACACTTTTGATCCTAGCCATGCAGCAGGCTGAGATCTAAGGGTTGTAGTTCAAAGCTAGCCTATGCAGAAAGTCCATGAGACTCTCATCTCCAATTAACCAGAAAAAAAAGCCTATAGTAGATGTGTGGCTCAAGTGATACAGTGCCAGCTTTGAGCAAAAAATTCAAGTGAAAGCTAGAGGCCCTCTATTCAAGCCCTAGACCTAACATTCATTTATATAATCATATCAGTTAATCTATTTGTGTCATTTCTTATCCATTTGTAGTTCAATCGTGTGCTCCTATTTTAGATAGGTTTTATTTCTTTATTTTCATATGTCATACATATTAAAATACATGTTACATATGTAACTGAATGCTCCTCCTCACCTTATTTCCATCAAACACTTATATATATAAAACATTCTCATAATGGAGAATACTTTGTTAAAATACATACTTGAGGCAAGATAAGAGTTATTCTGTGAAATAATTCCCAAGCAAAGGATTATTCACACTGCTGGTGATATACACATTAAGTTCACATTTTTACAAAAATAATATTCTAGTAATGCTAAGGACTTGTGAAGGACAATAAAAATAACTTCAATATTTTTATTTTCTCTTATCTTACAGTACATGTAAAAAAGTTAAAAAGAAGCATATCTTACAAAAAACATAAAATATAAAAAAGATATACTCTGTGGCATAGTTTTTTAACATTAATTCTTTTACAAGATAAAGTTGAAGGTTTCCTTCTGCCTCCCTTAAGAATGAGGTAAAATGAACCATTTACAAGATTGAAAAACTCCTTTTACTTACCCCAGAGCTTATAGGGAACTCATCATCAGAGCATTGCTGTAAAATACCCTGGCAACAGAAAAAGCATAGCAATAAAATTTGCTGTATTTGATTTCACATACCAAAATCACTCGATTATATATCTCTAGGGGAGGTGTCACTTAGATTTAATAAGTAAGATAGTACACTTTTCATACGTGAAAGCAGAAATGCCAAGCAAGGAAGGTCTTAACAAGTATTTTGTAAAGGAGAGGCCATCACAGAGTTCAGAATATATTGTGTACCTACTGTGTGTCCAATCTGGACATAGAATATTTTCACATGATCTTGTGACCTAGCGTTCATACCTGAAATGTAGATGAACAAAAGTAAGATACATTGTGTTAGCTGTAGTGAGATGATCAATCCCTGACTAATCAAAGCATTGCAGAGACATTTTTTGGTTCCAAACCCAAACTCTTTGTCTCTTCTGAATTGGAGAGGGATTCTAAATATAGAAAAACATTAAAGAAGAGATCAGAGGATTACATTTTTTGGGGGGTCCAGTCATGGGGCCTGAACTCTGGGTCTGGGCGCTGTCTCTCAGCTCTTCAGCTCAAGGCTAGCGCTCTACCACTTGAGCCACAACACCACTTCTGGCTTTTTTCTTTTTGCTTATGTGGTGCTTAGGAATCGAACCCAGGGCCTCAGGCATGCAAGGCAAGTGCTCTACCACTGAGCCACCTTCCCAGCCTGCAGAGGATTACATTTTGAACATTTAGATTAGAGCAGTTTTTTTTTCCCATGAAGGATGAACCACAAGTGCATTTTCTAATTTCAGACCCCATAATTTGGATAATACCCCATAGTTTCAAGTGTTGGGAATGCAAACTCTAGTGATATTGACAGATGCTATGGACTTGTAAGAGGCAGAGTCTTTTAGATGGCTCTTAGGTCATTGAGACAGTGCCCTAAGAAGGAAATGTTCATAGGAGTACTCTCCTGGGTGTCAGGGAGTGGGTTCTCATGGCAACAAGCTTTTATAAAAGCCTTGGGCTGACCTTCTGACTTAGCTCTCTAAGACTTCTCTTTCAGGATGTGTTGGTTAGTGATTGCTAGTTCCCATAGGTGTTCTTACCATGACAAAATGACAATACACAGTTAGGACTTCAATTGAGGCTGAACAAATGATGCTTCAAAGCCTCCAGAGAGCTAAGTAAACTTTTCCTCATATATAGCTGCCACAGACGTTTTATTGTAGAAGCACAAAGTTGACTAATACATTGAAATGCTCTATTTTTGCTACGATGAGAAAAAGAAAGTCACTGTTCCTACCTGTTAATGCTTTGGTCGTGGGCCAATGTTAATCACTTGCCATTTG